>NW_005353931.1:432572-456744 GCF_000412655.1 Myotis brandtii
GCTGATCCTGCCCGGCAGGGTCACAGATCCGGGTCCTGGACTGCGGACAGCCTCCCGCGGTGCCCCCCGCCTGGCAGGGTCACAGATCCGGGTCCCAGACCGCAGACAGCCTTGCCTGCTGCCGCCTGCCTTCAGTATGCAAATTAGCCGCCATCTTGTTGCTTCAGGGTGGGGGTCCCCACTGGGGTGCCTGGCCAGTCTGGGTGAGGGGCTGAGGGCCGTTTTCAGGCTGGCGGGCGACTGAAGCTCCAAACCTCTCCTTTTTTTCTTTTTTTTTTTATTCTGGCATTTATTTACCTTCTATGGCTGTCACTGGAGCTGAGAGCCGGCTTTCTCTCTGAGGCTCGGCTGCTGAAAGCAGGTTTCTGGCCTTTGTTTTCTGTATTTGAAACAATGTTGCGACTCCAGCTCTGAGATCCCGGCTGACTGACAGGAGGTTTCTGGGGTTTTGTTTATCTTCTATAAATGTTACAATGTTTCCAACTGAAGCTCAGAGGCCGGCAAGGCAGGCGGGGAATGTTGGAGTCCTCTGTCACTGAAGGAAGCAAGCCTCCCTGTTCGCATCAGCTGCCTGGCTGCCGGCCGCCATCTTGGCTGACAGTTAATTTGCATATCTCCCTGATTAGCCAATGGGAAGGGTAGCGGTCGTACGCTAATTACCATGTTTCTCTTTTATTAGTGTAGACTAGAGGCCTGATGCATGAAAATTCGTGCAAGAGTAGACCTTCCTTCCCCTGGCTGCCAACATCGACTACCCTCTGGCACCTGGGACCCTGGCTTCCCTCCTCTGGCTGCCAGCAGGCACCCGGGATCCGGGCTGGCTTCCTTCAGGCCACCTGCAGGCACCAAGCACCCGGGATGGCTTCCCTCCACCCCGGCTTCATCAGGAAGGATGTCTGGAATGACCTTCAATCTAATTAGCATATTACCCTTTTATTAGTATAGATGAATTAAATAAGTATCTAATGAGTGCCTTCTACTTGTCTAGTACTTGAATTTATTTTAGTGGGAGAAAAGATATATTGGAGGAGTTAGAACTGATTACAATTGTTGGAGCAGATGGAGAAATGAAAGTATGGGGTGACAGAGAATTTGAGAAAAGTTCACCAATTAGCCTTCCTAAAGCAATGCCATTGTTGACATAGGAGGTGTGAAGGCAAGAATGCTGAGAACCATGGCATGTTCACTTGCTTAAGTGGGATTGTAAATGGAAGCTTATGGAAAAATCACTTAGAAACTTGAGGCTCTGTGAACTCTGTTCTCTCTTGATCTACTGTCAAGCGATTCATAGTGGGCCTAAGGCTGTGGTTAATTCAACTATTGCTACTTCTTGAAAAGAAGAATTGGACACAGGAAAGAAAACAGGGAGGGCAAGCTGGAATCTGCTGGCACATCTGAATCACTCTATCTGATGCCAAAGTAAGCTTAGAGAGCAATGACCACTGCTTCACTTTCATCTCCTAAATCTTTTGCAAGTTCCTCTTTTGTCTCCAGAAAGGGAAGAGGAGGAAGGAAGGCACTCTTCTAGACACTGAGTTTTCAGTATGAGTGAGTAAGACTGAAAAGGTTACTGGCTTCTTAGAGCTTACATTGTAGTTGTAGAGTCAGAAAATCATCAAATGAGTAATTTATTTAATGTCAAGCAGTGGAAAGTACAGCAAAAATAATTAAGCCATGAAGAGAGTACATTGTAGAAAATCAAGAATAGAAACATGGAGACAGAGGCTATTGCTATTGTGTAGGTGAAAGATGGTAATAACTCTCTCTAACTGGAGGTCAGCCTAGCTATCTTAGTGGCGAGAAATGGTTGTATCCTAAAGCTATCTTATAGGTAGAGCTAGATAACAGGATTTGTTGATAGGCTGACTGTCAGTTGTTAAAGAAAAAAAAAATGGAGTTAAGGATGACGGTAATGTTTTTGAGCAAATAAGTGAAATTTTAGTGGTTTTGCAGAGATTGGGAAGGATGTGGCACAAATGAGTTTGGGGTAAAATTAAGGCCTACTGTAAGTCAAAGTAGGGACTTCATGTTGTTTAGGCAATTATACAGAAGGGAGTTGAAATGTACATTTTTGAGTTATCTGAGTCCAAAATGCATTTCAAGACAGAATGACTAGAAGAGATCAGTGGAGAAGATGATGTAGAGTTCAAAAAGAGAAGAAGTGTTATGTCCTGGTGGCATATGCTTAAGCAGAGGAGGTATCCCAATACTTCTTATGAATTACTGTATCTCTGTAACATTTTCCTTTACAGGGCATTAGAGCTAAGTTTCAGTAAAATGTTCAATACTCTAGAGTAAAGTTTAAAATATGGAAGTTGGGTGCATAGAAAGCCTGATTAGTTTAATTATAAAGCCAAAAAGTAAGTTCACACAGATATATTGAATAGAGACTTTGCACAGATATATTGAATAGAGACTTTGATAGAGATAAGTTTCACTTGTGTCTTCAATAACCAAAAGAGGAATAACACAATTAATTTAAGCTATTAAATTAGGAGATTTACTGTATTTATAACAGAAGAGAGACTGAAAAGGTTTTTAGGTAAAAATAATTTTCAAGGCTCTGGAGCTACCGTTGCATTTGAAAGTAGTGTTAAAACCACTTCGTTTGAATTGTCCAGGATAGTATGAACTAATACAGCAGATAGCATTTGGATATCTCTAATATCCTTTTTTCTGAAATAGAATTCAATAAAAAACGTTCAATAGGAGCCCAAGCAGTCTGATACAAATTCATAATTCTCCAGTAGTCTGTCTTGATCCATTTTACAATTAATTAGTTTCAGGTAATCTTCCATAAAACTTTCTCAATCAGGATTTGATAATAATTGGAGAAAAATGAACTCAAGGTTATCCTCTGAACAAAGGACCTGTGCTTTTCTTTTTCTTCCTGTCCATCTTGAGATAATTATGAGACCGTGTATTCTACTTTTTGTCTATATTTTGTGGAATGTTCCATGTAAAACTGGACAATACTCTGTGATTCTAGTGTGATATGACAAACTCCTTTGGATGAATTAAATTGGCTTTATAAGTTGTGTTCCAAACTTTTAATAGTTAAAAATTGCACATGATAATGACTAGAGTGCTAAGTTCAAAGTCATTCCCTATGACCAGTGACACACACATAAGAAAATGATAGTCACTGGGAATACATGTCAGTCATCTTTAAAAAGAGTAAAATATTACCTCCTCCCCCACTTAAAAAAACCTTAAGATCAATTTGTGAGTCAATTTAACAATCCAATTTCCTTGCCATTTCTACATAGGAATAATGTTCTTTTGAACTAAATGAAAATACAAGGACACATTTCTACCTGCTTTTTATATTTGTAGGTCTAACAACAGAAAGGACTATCTTTCATGCTCCTACAAGTAAGCAAAGACTCAAAGGTTGCTTGTCAAGAGAGAATCTAATGACTATTACTAACTATTTACTACAAATAACATAATTTAATGAATGAGAATAAAACACAATTTCCATGACTAAATTGAATTTTAATGCTAAAATTAATTTTAAGTAGTTGTAAAACACTTAATTAGGCAGTTAAAATTTCAGTTGTGCTGAATTCAGCAGAATAGTTGAGGTTATAATAATTACAGGAATTTTCTTGGCTACTAAGCAAAACAAGCATCTTATATCAACTAATTTCAATATAATTTCCTGTGGAAAAGAAGGAAGATGATTTTTCCATATGAGTATGATTATTAAGTAGACAACAGGAAATTCAACCAAGAAAACCCATCTTGGAAATGTGGGATCAGCTGACTGGTTTAGGCATAGCACTGAATCCCTGTGTTAATTTTAGTGCTCTAGGAACCACTGTCCTTAGCCTCTGAAATGTGACCCAACCCCACCCATTTTCTTTCTCTTTTACATCACACTTCAACACCTGAGCAACTGGTGTATGC
Organism: Myotis brandtii; assembly: GCF_000412655.1. Taxonomy (NCBI): domain Eukaryota; kingdom Metazoa; phylum Chordata; class Mammalia; order Chiroptera; family Vespertilionidae; genus Myotis; species Myotis brandtii. Next base: position 436,485 of record NW_005353931.1, read on the forward strand.
ATAGTACACATGCAGTAAGTGCTTTATGATTCAAACATACAGTTCAGCCTTTCTATGGCACTTATACCCGCTACATCTCTTGCATGTAGTTTCTTCACATATTTGATCAGTTTTGTATGTAGAGAGCAATATTACGGAAATATTTCCTTTTTGAAAAGGAAAGACAACAGAAAAGAAGAATAACAAATGTATTTTCTTTTATTCTTGAATGGCACAATATTGCAACATACAGGGTTGCAAGACTTTTGATTATACCTTATGTATAAGGGCTGCATAAAATTTTCACTTCGCCTTTCCAGCACTCCAGGCCCTTGTTTATGGACCTGAAGGGGCCTTGCCCCACTTAGGGTCCTATATAATCTGATTACAGTGCATGAGTTCACCTCCTGAGAAGCCTTCTGGGGTTAACTGATGTGGAAATGAAACTTAGCTAGTGAGCTAACAAATGGCTCAAATGTTTTAGGATGGAGGAGAATGTGCATAATTGCCTGTGTTAGTGTCTGGACAGAGGATTTGACCATGGTGTCTAAATTCACTGGGTTAATGTCATTTTCTTTTCATTTCACCTACTAAGAACTCAGTTCATACTGAATTGCTGATTAATAGACTCTGAATTCAGTCTGTTATGAGTTTGACCTATTATTAGCTTGGTGTCTTACTAACTTCTTAAACAGTGTTCTGACTGAAAATATCATCAGGATACTCCAAATAACACATATGTTTATTCTTAAGTTAAGCTTCTTTTCTCTAATATCAATTCTAGTGTCTTCCAATTTATGGGGCCCTCTCCTAATGTTTACTCTGTATTCTCTCCATCTATCTATTATGTTCCCCACAGCATATCCCAAATGTATTTTGATGACCGAAGAAATGAATGGATTAGGAGAAACAACACGATAACATTGCAAAGGGCAGCATAGTCAGTTGTGTTAAATTATGGACTAAATTAAAATCTATTTTGTTTGGAGTAAATATTTTATTATTGTTTTTAAATGCTCTGTTTTCACAGTCCATCCCAAATTTTACATAGAAAGATAAACTAAGAAAAGCTGGCACAATGAATGAGCCCTACTCTTCCATTCTAACCTGATATAATTGTATGAAAGAAAAGTAAATTTTTAAGAAAAGGGGGGGATGGGAGGGATAAGGACACATGTAAGAACTTAATAAAGAAATTTTAAAAATGTAAATAAAAAGACAGGGGGGATAGTTTTTTAAAAGGTAGAAAATAGTGATTGAATATTTTTCCCCCTCAGTTATCTTGGTTCTATTTACTTGTGAGTTTAATTTAATGAATACTAAAATGAATCCAAAAAGTAAAAAGTTTTATAGTAAATACTTTATTTTGCCTATTTTCTTATCTTAATGAATATAAATTTCTTCTGCATGTTTTCTACTCTGATAAATAGAAAACATTTTAAAGACTTAAAAAAATCATGACATTGTGAAGTTAAAAGTCTGCTTTGTGCTTCCATGGAGATTAGAATTGTTATTTTGTTTTAAATATTTGATGAATGCAGGTAAAAGAGAATTTTTGAAATAGCATTTTGATTGACATTTATTTTCCAAGTTTTTGAACACATTATTTGAGGCATTATAATAAATTGATCAGAGTTCTTATTGTCTTGTCTTCTCATCTTTCCCTTAACTTCTGACATTTCTTTGTATAAACCAGTTGATTTCAGTTTCTAAATTTTAACACGAGAAACAAAGGAGGAGTGCATAAGTATAACCAATTTATTTCTCTTTTTGGATAATTGATACATTCTCATATATCCTTCCACTATGATATTAGTTGAATATAACATTTATAACAATTTTATTTTTGTTGAACATTTTTGCTTTCTACATATTTTTTTATGTCCACCATCTTATTTGCTAATAAGAATAACTAAATAAATAGGTTAGGTATAGCCCAGTTGGCATGGCTCAGTGGTTGAGAGTCAAACTATGAACCAGGAGGTCATGGTTCAATTCCTGCTCAAGGCACATGCCCTGGTTGGGGGCTTGATTCCCAGTGTGGGGCATGCAAGAGGCAGCCAATCAATGATTCTCTCTCATCATTGATGTTTCTATTGCTCTCTCCCTCTCCCTTCCTCTCTGAAATCGAAAAAGATATATTTAAAAATAGGTTAAGTATTATTTATCATAATTTAGAGAAGAGAACATGAGGCTCAGAGATATATGAAGCTAAGAGCCACGTTTCCTGGCTTTACTGTTCCCTTTACTCTGCTACTTCTATGTAAATGAAGATTAAAAAAGAGAACAAGCAAGGCAGAAAATAAAATTGGATTCAAAAGTAAAACCAGTGCCTTGGTCAGTGTATCTGCGGTTAGAGCATTGGCCAGCACACCAAAGGGTATCAATTCCTTTCAGGTCAAGAGCACATACTGGGTTGCAGGTTCAATCCCTGGTCCTGATCAGGACACATGTGGGAGGCAACCAATCAATGTCTCTCTCTGACATTGATGTTTCTCTATCTCTCTCTCTCTCTCTCTCTCCCTCCCTCCCTCCCTCCCCCCTTCCACTCTCTCTAAAAGTCAATGGAAAAAAATAACCTTGGGTGAGGCTTAACCAAAAAGGAAAAAAAGTGAAACCTAAAATGATACCAAAAATGCATATTATATGCTTACCATAGATGGATCATGGATTTAGCTATCAGTTTTTTAGCAACAAAATTCAAAACGGTATCTAATCAGTTACCCCAATCATGGTGCCCATAAAATAAAAACAACCAATTATTCCTTGAGATGAAAAATTGTTCTCAGTAATAATGTCAGACTAGATTTTTTCCAAGTGGAGAGGCTCTCTCAGACACTGTATAATACAATGAAACAAGGGGCCTGGTGCACGAAATCGTGCACGGGTGGGGTCCCTAGGCCTGGCCAGTGATCAGGGCCAATCAGGGTTGGGTCGATCGGGGCCCAAGGCCCTGGTGGGGTTGGGAGAGGAGGCAACGGTTGCCGGGCCGGACATAGAAGGAATGGACATTGATGCCTGCCGTCGGCGCCCTGCCACCACGTGATTCTCCGCTTCCCACCTCCTCCTTCTCTCGCCGCTGCACCGCCCCTGAAGCCTGTCGGCCAGGGGGAGGATGGGGGGAGGGACTGCGAGAGATTGGCTGCTGTCCCTGAGGAGGAAGCTATCCCTTGGTCCCCCTGGTAAAGGGGCTGCGTCCACCACCACCCATCCTGGTTTCCTGTTCCAGCCCAGGGCCTGGTCCCAATCGGGTGATTGGGGCCTGCCGGCTGGGGGAGGTTGGCTGTGGGAGTGCACTGACCACCAGGGGGCAGCTCCTGCATTGAGCATCTGCCTCCTGGTGGTCAGCGCTCATCATAGTGACCAGTCGTTCTGGTCATTCAGTTGTAGTGGTCACTTAGGCTTTTATATGTATAAACTAGAGGGCTGTTGCACAAAGAGATTCATGCAATAGGCCTTCCTTTCTCCTGGCTGCCAGCACAGGTTTTCCTCTGGCACCCGGGACTCAGGCCTTTGCTCCAGCTGGAGCCGCCTTCTGTCTTCTGTCTTCCCTGCTCCGGCCGGAGCCGCCTTCCATCTTCCATCTTTGCTGCTGTGGCTCGCCTTCAGTCTTCCCTCTGCCACTTGGAGCCTACCTTTGCAAATTAACCGCCATCTTTATTGGCGGTTAATTTGCATATCACACCGATTAGCCAATGGGAGGCGTAGCGAAGGTACGGTCAATTACCATGTTTGTCTATTATTAGATAGGAGGATTATTTTCAACAAAATTCTTCGGGAGATTTCACAATGAATTTCATTGACTGTTTCTTGTCTAACCTTTGATGGCATCATAGCAAAACACAGTACAACAAAAGCAATTTATGGCAATAATTGTAGAGTAAAATAGAGGCACTGCATGGTAGGCCCAAGGAATACTAGGATATATAGGACTTAGTGTAGCCACTTATTCCTCAGCAATCTTCCCTTGCTGCTAAATTATCAACAAACATGAGTTAAAAAAGCATTCAAGATTATATTATCTGCCTTATGTCTGTTATGAAATTAATGGCAATTAAAATCAAATTCATAAGACTTAAAGGCCATCAAAATGGGGTTAAACAGGTGTAATACATTTGAATGAAAGTTGGAGAGCCCAGAAAGGACAAAGGCTTACTGTGCACTCCACTTTGAGGCAAATCAAGTAAATAAAATCCAGATAGAGTAATGTGATATTATTTATTTGTCATATATATCAATTCTTCAGCTTTAATTTAATATAATTTAGAAAGGGATTTCAAATTAAAATATCTTCTAAGAATAAAAATTGTCTAATAAGAAAATTATTAGAATATGTATATAGGTGGAGTTATATATGTTTCTCTTTAAGTCAACTGTGTTCTCTACTAAATATTTTAGAAACTAATATTTATAAAAGTTTAGGAATCTTAAGTCCATTTACTACTGTAGAAAACTCAAATTTTCAAAAGCAGAAAAATACTGTTGTTGTTAATCATATGGGAATGGGATTTACTAATTCAAATGTTAGAATTCTTGCTTTAATCCTGTAATGTCTAACTAGAATATAAAAGGACCTATTCATCTAAAAAATTATTTATGTCTTTATAATAGAAGTATATCTTCTGTGCTTTGTCTCATATTTCTCCATTTTTTTATATTCACCAAGTCCTAAGCAAGTTGATATCCAACCAGTACTTTTGCATCAGGAATCTTTTGTTTTTTGGGATACTGAGTAATCATATTTTTTATTTGTGACAAGGTTGAGGAGATCACTGGGACATTTTACAAATTTCCTCTGAAGTATGCAAAATGTTTCCACCTGAGTATCACTTTATGATCAAAAGAATTCCTGAGAAAAGAGAACAATAAGCCATCATTATCAAAAAGTAAACAAGAATCAAACCTAGCTGAAAGTACTGTGTATGAGACCATGTGGAAAATATGAGAAAGATAGATGGTGGTTCCTTCATCGGATAATGAAAATGTGCTGCTGCTGTCATGACAGATTATGTGTCTAGCACAGAGCAGGTGTTAGCGCCCAGCTCTACTTCTTTTATGTCAGACCACACTACATGAGAAATATTTGCTAATCTCCACCCTGAATGGAGCAGAATAAACCTGAGAGTGAGTCTATGTGAGACATACAGTATATGAAGATATGCTGATGGTGCTAGGATGTTTGGTCCAAAGAAGAAAAGTTTTTGACTGTTTTCCCCAAATACTGGCAGAGCTCTAGGTAAAAGCTACTGTAACTTGCCCAGCCTGCATGGCTCAGTGGTTGAGTGTTGACATATGAACCAGGAGGTCATGGTTGGATTCCCTGTCAGGACACTTACCTGGGTTGTGGGCTCGATCCACAGTAGAGTACGTGCAGAAGGCAGCTGATCAATGATTCTCTCTCATCATTAACTAGAGGCCTGGTGCAGGAATTTGTGTACGGGTGGGGTCCCTCGGTCTGGCTGGTGATCAGGGCCATCTCTACTAGTCCTAATCAGTGCTGATGGGGGCCAGCCAGCCAGGGAGGGACCATGGGAGTTTGGCTGGCTGGGGAAGGACCACGGGAGGGTTTCAGGGTGTATCCAGCCCATCTCTTCCAGTCCCGATCAACTGGACCCCAGCAGCAAGCTAACCTACCAGTTGGAACATCTGCCCCTTGGTGGTCAGTGTGTATCATAGCGACTGGTCGAGTAGCCAACCAAATGGTCGACTGATTGGTAGGACACTTAGCATATTAGGCTTATATATATATATATATATAGATGTTTCTATCTCCCTCTCCCTTCCTCTCTGGAATCAATAAAAATATACATTTAAAAAAATTAAATTAAAAAAAAAGATAATGTGACTTTTCTCCGTCCTTGAAGAAAAGAGAACTGAGATCCATGAATGTAGTTGTAATGAGAGAGACAAACTTACTGTGAGGAGTAAGTCTCTGTGATTGTTTCTAGAATGAGCTGCCTCAATAGGTAGTGGGTTTTCCAATGCTGGAGGTATTTAGTCCTAGATTACATTTTTCCAGGATATTTTCATAGAAAGGTTGTATCAGAATGGCCTGGTAGACTGGGTTCTTTTTACCCCTGAGTTTCCTGTAGACCTTGTGGTAGAATTTTTGTTATATCTGACAATGGTATGGTTTGGAGGAACATAGGAATCATTGTGCCATGTGTGAAGATACTAATATCCATACTTAACAGAGTTTTTCTGACTAATGAGGATTTGGGACAGTCTTCCATGTCTTCATATTGAGAGGAACATTAATATAATATTGGGTTCTGTTTATGAAGAAAGCACACCCCAAAGTTGCAGACATTGCATTAAAGTCATAGCTGCCTTTAAATGAGTGATTCTTAAAGGATATATAATGACATTGTCTCTGAGTAAAACCATCAATATGTAAAAATATTTTTTTGGGTGAATGGGCAACAAACTTAAATAAATAGATATGAAAATGCAAAGTGTTAAACTGACCTAAAATTCAGGGAAGCATATATCAGTGAATTAAAAATTTTCTCAGAGTCGTATACATGGTGCAGCAAAAAATTATTATTATTATTTTTTAATATATTTTATTGATTTTTTACAGAGAGGAAGGGAGAGGGATAGAGAGTTAGAAACATCGATGAGAGAGAAACATCGATCAGCTGCCTCCTGCACACCCCCCACTGGGGATGTGCCCACAACCAAGGTACATGCCCTTGACTGGAATTGAACCCGGGACCCTTCAGTCCGCAGGCCGACGCTCTATCCACTGGGCCAAACCAGTCAGGGCCAGCAAAAAATTATTTCTCTAAACTTTCCCTCTTCCAAGATGAAATTCTAACTAATTTATATTATTACAGGACTATACAATTGTACCTAAAAAAAAACAACTGCTATTCAAACTTTCATATTTTTTTGTGTTAATATTTTTATTTTTAAATTTGTTTAACTGAACTTCATCTCAGTTGCTGGAAAACTGGATCAGCCATGAAGATATTGGGAGTACCTATGTGGAAATTGCAAGTTATAGCTGAGAGAGATTAAAAAGATGATATTTTAACTGACAGATTTGGGATAAAAAAGGAACATGAGATAAATCCTACAATAAATGTAGCAGGGATTAATTTAAGTTGCTATCCTTGAATACAGTAAAGAGTGAAACAAGGAGAGCATAAGGAAAAGCTGATTTACAACAAGCCATGTACAAAAGGCTTAGGGATTTTAACAGAGTCTCACTCCCCTGTGGTGTGCTTCTGAAAAGAGTAACTCAGTCGTAGTTAGATAGGCTGCATGACTATGTTATACTTGATTAATATGTCTTATTGTGGTTAGAGCATAATTCTGAATTCCTTTACCAATTAATATTATTCACACTGATAATGCTTTTATGGTATATATTTTAATGTTTTTCTAAATTGATTATTAAAATTTAGTTAAAACTCTCATCTCAAATTTAATTTAAATTGTATGTTCTCCCATCTCCCCTGTGTGGTCCTAAACTGAGACAAAGATATTTTGGAGTGGAGAGGAAGTGAGTTATTGCTGATTCTGAAATAAATGTCCCCTGCTTTCTTTTTAAGGAAAACTACTATATTGTGTTAGGTCGGAGAAGAGAGAGGAGAGAGTGCTAAGTGCTATTGTTCTTTCTTTGCTAACATCTGTGTAGTTGTCTAAGGGGCCTCATATATGAATTATTCGGATGACCTCACTGTGAATTTCTACAATATGGGGGATCCCATCTGAATCCAAGCAAGCCTTTATTAGAGCAAGCTCTTAACTCTATACCTGATAGCTCTTTGTTTTGGGGTTCTTCACATTTACTATGTAGTTACTCTAGCCAAGCCACATTTTGTGTACTCACTTGTGTACATACTGGCAGCTCCATCGCAACACCTTATGTATGTGTTGGACCACTTGGGTGCAATGCAGAGAATATAAATAGAGCATAGGTTCTTAAATTATGCTGGTAACATTAAAATTAATACAGATTCCTAGATTTGCTCCTATACCATCCCTGTTTGGATTCTATTCAATAGGTCTGATGTAGAGCTGGAGAAAGTTTATTATTTATTTCTACAAATATATTTCTTTATTGATTTCAGAGAGGAAAGGAGAGGGAGAGAGAGATGAAAGCATCAATGATGAGAGGGAATCATTGATCTGCTGCCTCCTGCACGCCCCCTACTGGGGGTCAAGCCTGCAACCCAGACCTTTCAGTCTGCAGTCCAATGCTCTTTCCATTGAGCAATACTGGCTAGGGCTATTATTTATCCTATATAATAAAAGGCTAATATGCAAATTGTCCCCTCAACTGGGAGTTGGTCTGGGAGTTTGACCAGGGGGTGGGACTGGCCAACTGCCCGTGGCTCCTCCCCCTGGCCAGCCCTTCCCCCCATCTGCCCCCACAACCCCGATCGGGGGTGGGGCTGGCCTGCCAACCACCTGTGGTCCCTCTCCCCAGCCATAGCCCCTCTCCCCAGCCAGTCTGGCCTGATCAGCCTTGATCGGAGCAGGCTGGCTGGACCCCCCCATCAGTGCATGAATTTGTGCACTGAGCCTCTAGTTTTTAATAAGCATCTCAGTCAGGAGGCTTAGAAAACCCTAAATTAGATTGCCATAGTTCAAATTATGAGATTCTGAATATATTTACTTTCCTTGAATGAAAGACTTTGAATTGAGATATTTAATATTTAAAAGCAAACATGAGTTTTCAAAAATAGCTTCATATAAAATATAGTTCGGTTTATATTTATGTGAAAATATATTGTCTCAAGACGTGAAAAATAGCTTTCCTTATTGATGCATGTTCCTTTTCAGCTAGTGAAGGAAACTAGTCCAGTGACTTAAAGGGTTAAGACCCCTTAGAGGAAAAAAATAAAGTGAAATTAACTTTAGAAATGTCTACGGTAATACCTCCCAAGGCAAACTGTTGGCAGACCAGCTAAGGGCAGATTGTGTACATCTGCGTGTGAAAATCAGCTGAAGGTGTCAAGTGCTATTCTGAGTCACACTACAGTCCCTTTATATTTATCTTCAAAACCAAGTAGTAGCTGCCATTTCTAAAAGCCCACACACAGTTTTGTTATTTTTCCATCTTTTCTTTATACTAAGTAAATAGCTGGCTCTCACAGCACTTACTTCTTGTTGAAAAATAATAATCAAATAATAGTGCACTCCTCACATTTGGCAACTCATGGCCAAGTAAACTTACATGGAATGACTAGTCCAAAGATGTGTTTGGATAAGGTTCTTCTAAGGAACAGCAATATTGATTTTAAGTTTTAGTAAAATAATTTGTTTTAAAGGAGGTTTGCTTTACTATATCCATATCAAGTTATACACTGATCAGTTAGAAAAGGTACAGTAGTAATTAATCCAGTATGAAGACCAACATCATAAAAATTTTGCATGAATGGAAGAAAAATTTAAAAATGAGAAAATTTTAAACCACAATTATTAAAATCAAATCAAAATTGTAGTAAAATTATGAGATATAGTTTAGTTAAAATCAGTATAATTACATTTAAATATTTTATTAAAACCTTTGAATTGACACAATGAAACATTTTTTAAAAATTCAAGATAACAAATTAAAATAATTTTCAATCTTACTAGTATTATTCTTCTCAACCACTGCCAACTTTCTGGAGCCTTAGCTTCTATTTCTTCATTATATGGTATTTATTTGTAAAATTTATTGCAGTCATAGTGCTAATGTTACTATATAATCCCTCTCCATCAATTGATATTTTATTATAAACATTATTACCTGTTATTCATAAGCATAATTATAAATTATTATACAATATTTATTAGGCAACATGATTTACTTACTTGTCTTTCCCACAGTAATCCTATATAATGAAAGCCTAATATGCAAATCAACCAAACAGTGGAACAACCAGTGGAATGACTGGTTGCTATGATGCGCACTCACCACCTGGGGGCAGATGGTCAATGCAGGAGCTGCCCCCAGCCGTAAGGCCCCAGGCCTGCCAAGGTGGGTGCCAGCAGGGGTCCTCCCCTGATCGCCCCACCGGTTGCCCCACAGAGGGATGAGACCAGTGGCGGTCGGGGACAAGGCCGGCGAGCAGGTGGCACCAGGCTGGCCAAGGCAAGCACTAGCAGGGGCCCCTCAACCACCCCGCCAGATGCCTCAAAGATCGGCCCTGGGCCTCTAGTATATTATATATGGCTTGCTGTCAGAGTTTACTGTTATATTAGGACTGTTTTGGAGATCTTTGTCCATAGGGTATTTTCATATTTTGGAATATTTCCTTAGGATAGTTTATGAGAAGTGAGAATATTAGGTTGAAGAGATAGACGATTTTAATTATTTTTGTTTCATAAGGCAAAATTTCTTTGCATAACCTTATACTAGTAGTGCTTCTAGACAGATAGATAAACCCCCAATTCACAAACTTATTAATATTTGGTATTCATCATTTTGAATATTGTGAAAATGATATTTCATTGTTTCTCAGATTTGTATAAAGAACAAATTATTGGATTAGTGGAGATGAGTGGAGTCGAAAATATTTTCCATATGTGAAAAAATCCATGTTTTCCTTTTGTACAAAATTACTTTGGACACGCTTTTCCTTTTAAAATAGGAACTTTAGTATTTTTTTTCTCATTTGTACAGGCCCTTCACAAAATAATCTTTTATCCATCACAACTGCAAAAAAATATTTCTATTTATTCTTACTTTTACTGATGTACTATACTCAAGATTTTACTTGTAATGTGATTTAATCTCTCTATCTTTCCTTGCCGGTGTATATAACTTAAGCCAAATTCATTTATATATTAGATAAGTAAAAAATGTATAGATATCTCATTAACTCTTTCCTACTATTGCATTTAATTTTATAAGCCACAGCTTCAGAATGCCAAGGTCAGTGGGAGTAATTTAGTCAGTGAGAAAAGCTGCTTCCTTATAGGAAATCACCTTTATCAAAGCTCTTGGATCAAAGCTGGCTTTGAGTCTCAGATAAAGCAATTAGATTAAAAGAAAATCAGGATCCTGGCTCGGGGAAAGAGCATGCAAAACATAATTCATCGTGATTCAGAGTTTTTAATATTCCATCACTGGGTATCAAATATGTCACATTTGAAAAATAATTTCGGCTTTGTTTTCAGCTTTGCTAGGTTTGGTCCCTGCTCCTTAGAAATATAATTTATGTTCTCCTCATGTTTGAAGATAAAGTAGTTTTGGAATCATAAAAAAACAACAACACACAACAGACTTCATCAGTGATAATGTCATATTCGAATAATGGTTTGTGCTTTGATGTTCTAACATGCCAATCTTGATACCTGAGATGGAACAGGTGTGGAATCTGTAAGCATAGAATGAGTGGATGGATTTCCTGCAATAAAATCTGAGGAGTCATTAAGCATGTCCTCATAATACCTTTGGGACTGTCCAAAAGCTTGTTTAGGAGTTAAAAAAGAAATAGAAAGAAACTGATACAAACTCCAAAGGACAGGAGAACACAATTCAAAGAGCAGTGAAAATCAATGAAGGCAAAAATGGTCCATTTTCACCTCGTTCATTTTCAGGGCAGACCAGTTTTACTTCATTGACTTTCAGTGCTCCTTGAGTTGTGTTTTCCTCTTCTTTAGTTGTGCTCTGTTCTCTATCTTTTTAGCTTCACTTCTGTGTTTTATTTTAAACTGTTGTTGTTCAGAGGTAAGCCTTTATGGCATGGTTTTAACTCAACGAGACCATTTTTGCTTACTTGATTTTTCTGCTCTACATCGTATCACTTTTTATGCTTTCTTAGTGATAGTTTTCTAAAGAGTCTCCTATTATTTTTTTCTGTGCTTCGATTTGTCAATCAGGTTTTTGTGTGGAAAAAATGTTTCTCTAAAATTTAAAGTATAAAATGCAATTATATATATTAAGATTAATATTTATTTGTGTGCTCATTCAAGTGAGATATTTGATCTGTTCAATCCACACATAAAGAAACATATAAGAAACATACTGTATTCAGCACTCATATAGGCAATTCACTTTTGTAATTGCAAGTATCATAATTTATATAGGTTTAGCTCAAGGCATTATGATGTTCTAGGTTCTGGTTTATGGGAATTGGGGAGATGGACTTGAACATGGGGTACTGACTTATCCTGGACCTGACAAAGAATGAATGGATAATGGTCCAAATCACTGCATCCATAGACAATTGGAGACAATTGAGTCAGACTAATGAGATCTGGGTGGGTCATGAAGGGAGGGAATCAGTAATACTCATTATATTATCAAAATTTGTCTAGATTTACTCTGGATTTGGGAGAGATTCATCTAGTTGTTTGAGGCCAATAATTTGAATGATGAAATTGAGTGAGATAAATTATTTGACCACTAGGCATTTTTGGATATAGAAATCATTTATAAATGTGGAAACACACATGCAATAGAGTTGCAATAAGGTGTGGCCACTCTTCAATATTTTTATAAGTGAACTCAGGGTAGAAATAAATTAAGTTAAAATAAATAATTTGATATGTTCACAATAAAATAGATGTTTATCTATGAGAGTTTGAAGAAAAGAAATTTCTTTTAGCAGATATGTGAATTAATACTTCATATAGGATTTTAATTTTGATCTCAGGTTAAAATGACGACTTGCACAATTTGGGATATTTGAGGCTAATAAAAGACTACGTTAATTCATGGAAACAATGAATGGGTTACCAATGAGATAAGGGAGAAATAAAAAATTTCCTGGAAACAAATGAATATAAACCAACAACAACCCCAAATCTATGGGACACAGGAAAAACAATCCTGAGAGGGAAGTCCATAGCACCACAAACCTACCTCAAGAATGGCTACCACTAACAAATCAAGAAACAACAAGTGCTGGCAATGTTGAAAAAGGAACCCTACTACACTGCTGGTGGGAATGCAGACTTGTACAACCACTATGGAAAATAGTGTGGAGTTTCCTCAGAAATATTAAAACTGGAACTGCCAGTAATCCCACTTCTAGGAATATATCCTAAGAAGCCTGAAACACCAATGAGAAATAAAATATGCAGCACAATTTACAATAGCTAAGATCTGGAAACAGCGCAAGTACTCATCAGTAGATGAGTGGATAAAAAGCTGTGGTACATTTACACCATGAAATGCTATGCAGCTGTAAAAAAGAAGGAGCTCTTACCCTTTGAGACAGCATGGAGGGACCTGGAGAGTATTATGCTAAGTAAAATAAACCAGTCAGAGACAGACAAATATCACATGATCTCACTCGTATGTGGAATCTAATGAACAAAAGAAACTGACAAAATAGATCTAGAGACATGGAAACATGCAACAGATTGACAATTCTCAGAAGGAAGGCGGGTGTGGGCAGGAAGAGATTAACCAAAGAAACTATATGCATATGTGCATAACCCATGGACATAGGAAATAATGCTGTGAAGGCCTGGGGAGGGGTTGGGAGTGGGGAGGATGGAGTCAATGGTTAGAAAAATGGGGATGTCTGTAATACTTTCAACAAAAAAATAAAAAATAAGTAAAGTAAAACCAAAAATTAATACCTCTGATTTTTTATTACTTGGTAGCAATATTTTAATTCATTTATTCATAGAGTTTTATAGGGAAAATACTTCTTACCTACTAAGTGTTAGAGAATAATAGAGACATTTTCCTCCTCTTGTAAATCTTGTATTCCAGTATTCTTATGCTCATCAAATAACTTACTTTCTAATACTCATATATTCCTCAGTCTGTCACAAAATTATTTAATTACAACTTGAAAGCACATAGGAAGGAAAATTACAGAATATCAGGAGACCATATAATGCAGGAATAAAACCTGGTATTGCACATGGAGAGCTGTCCTGAGGGAGTGGTATTTTAGCAAATCTGAATGAAGAGGTAGCTGTAAGGTTAACAGTATAGGAAGGGCGCTCCAGGGAGAGGGAATAGAAGAATTGAAGAAAACCATGCAATAGGGTGGGGTTTGAGGATGAAAGAATCCATGTAAATAGGGCTCTGAAAGTAAGCAGTAATGATGTGGGAAGTGAGGCCAGAGAGAGGGACAAAGGTCTCTTAATGTGTCCCAGTGTAAGTAATTGAGAGTAAACTTGAGTGAATTTTGTTATACCTGGGAAGTTTAATAAACGTTAGGTATTGTTATGCCAAAATGTAATAGTACATTATATGATTATAGGTGCCTGTCATCTTTTTCTTTAAATCTCAAAGTTTTTTTCTCTTTAACAAAAGACAAATTGATGCCACCTCATGAATTAAAAAAAAAAAAGTCCTAATGAGCAGTTTTGTAAAGATTGTATCCTTTGCATAGGTCTCTTATCTTACTTATTTGGAAATGAGTTACATCAGTTGGTGGATGATACATCAGAAGTTTAGAACTTTCTCCCATTTTAACAGCTTCCTAAATGGTATGGTAATGAATGAAACATTTTCGTTCTAAAGTGTTAAAGGTGTTTCTCAGTGGAAGCAATAAAATGAACTTTTTTTGGCAGCTATCCCAGAAAAAAAAATCATCCCTCTAGCATTTTTGGAAACGAGTAGAGAAAAATTATGAATAATCTAAAATAAACTCACATTAGAAGCTTATATGATATATCATAGAGTGTGTACTGGGAACCATATTTTCTAACATAATACCTTTAGGAGTCTGAGGCTCTGGAAGAATGAGAAAATGCACTCCCATGAGAAATTTAGAATTAAGATCCAACTCCACATTGAAAAATCTTGAATGGTCTTATATATTAGTTTGAAATCTATTTTAAAAGAAAGACCCAATAAGTAAGAATAGTAGGGTTTGATGATTAGGAGATCTTCTCTTTTTTCACTAAATTCAAACCTACAATATTGGTGTCGACCGAATACATTAGGCAGTGTGAAGGATGCACCTCGGGGAAAAGTTGGAGATCTCAAAGTCACCTCACCTTAATGAAAAAAAAAGGTATCCGTGAGGTGTGGTTCTAATGCAAAGTATCCAGACTGTGCGTCACTTCTGGAATCTATGTCATGCACTAACTATTGTACCTTATGTGTGGAATAACAAATAAGTAAATTGAAGCAATGTGTATAGTACTATATATTAATAGGGAGTACAGTTTCCATTTTTTACTACCTCTGCCTTGGCTCATTATGATACCCCCCTAACTAGTCATGCAGTTTCATGTTTTTTCTCCTCCTTGTTATCTAAATTAGACACAAATATGTACATTGTACTTTTTGAATCACAGATACTTTAGGCTGGATTTATGTCTAAAATCATCAGTAATTCTCTTCTGCATTAAGTGTTAGATATTAATACATTCTCCTGTCTCCAACCTGTCTTTCTAGGCTTCTTTTCCACACTCCCTGTACCTGGCATGCACCTCTTACTGTAGTGTGTATTTATTCCATGTTTTCTCACCTTCAGGGTTTTGGTCATATTCCCTGTTTACTTTCCTCTGCCACCTCAACATATGAACATTCTTTAAAGCCAGGTTCAGATGACTTGACCTCTATGAGCATTTACCTGATTCTTATGTAAATAACTGTCTTCTGATCATGAAATAATTCTCTATGATATATTAACTATGTTTCTTTTATAGCACTTGCCACATTTTCCATTGCATTATTTATGTCTATCTGCTAGATTATAAGGAACATAAAGGCGGGGATTATATCTGAATCATTTAGCTCAGTGTCTTGCATAGCAAATATAAATAGAATGAATGAATCTATATATATAAAAGGCTAATATGCAAATTGTCCCCTCGGGAGTTCTACCTGGAGACCAGGAGTTCGATTGCTTGCTATGACGTGCACTGACAACGAGGGGGCGGTTCAGAACGAAGGAAGGCCCTGGCCGGCAGCCTGAAGGCCCTGATCAGCCCTGATTGCCAGCCGGGCCTAGGGACCCTACCCGTGTATGAATTTCATGCACCGGGCTTCTAGTAAATATATAAAGTGAAAAATATTACTTTCATATGAATCCAGAAAATGCAGGCTTAATCTACATATACAAATAAGGTTGAATATTTAGCTGACTTGAAGAAGGACTGTCTGATGGAGAAAATTATAATTTAATATTAATTTGCTTATTCATTAAACATTTTTTACAATAATTTGTTGAATATCAGCTTTGGGCTGGGAGCATTATACAAATAGTTGGTGTATTCAAGATGTATATCAATCTTCAGTTGAGTTTTCAAGAAATATACCATTTGCTTTCAAGAGAGAAGGTTTGTAAGAGCATAACAAGCAGAGAACATAAAACAAGCAAAGAACATAAAATATTCAAAATTTTATTGTGATGAGATCATATAGTCTGTATGTAGGATTTCCTTCCCTTAAAGGACATATCTCTACTACAAATTTTCATTGCTTTGAAGTGAAAAATAATAATTTCTTCCATTTTACTATTATTTTTTGCAAATAATTTCAATACCTAAAATAGGTGAGGGTATTTTTTAGTATGAGATGATGACATAAATGGAAGTGATGGAATCAGTCATGAACTGTGCACTTAGCATGAAGGATTTTTATTTCAATACACTATGTATATTTGAGCTATGCCAAAAATTCTGACTAAGAAGGGCCATGTCTTTTCTTCTTAGCATGAGAGTGAAATATATGCACCTTTAATTTATTTTCTTTTCACTTTATTCTCCAAATAAACATTTGAGGAAGCAAAATTTTTCAAAAACTACTAGTATCTATGATATGAGTAATAATAATAGGATGAATCAGATGACCCAAGTTCTAATCCTGGATCAGCTACTGAATTAAATCTGTGACCTTGGTTAATTCAACTAAATACCTTCTATCTCAACAACCTATCTGCAAAATTTGGGCATTATTCTTTAACAGTAATTTTTAAATTGCCCCAAGGAGTCTCAGTGGTTCACAAAGTCCCGTTAGGAGAGGCCTAGTGTGCCAGGCACTACCATCTTAGTAACTGTTTTGTTTTCAATTTGAATTATGCATTACAGTTCTTTTTATAATAAGTTTTGTGGCAGAAACAACAACATAAAGTCAAAATTCCATGGACTGAAGCATTTCTAGGTTTCATATATCAATACTCTTAATTTTTACCTCTTAATGGAGCATGGAAGGGGCTGGTAAATATAATAGTGATTTTGTTCATTTTGTTTATCCATTAAGCATTTATTGAGACATATACTATATGTCATGGGTTGTGTCCAGTGTTGTGGGAATTTAGAGGCCAGGGAGTTCAAAATTGATCAGGAACATAAACACAAATATCTAAGGAAAAATTTCCGTGTGATGAGTGCTGTTTCAGAAGTAAGACTGAATGCATCAACTTATTCTGAAGTATACAGGCATCAACTATGTGCTTCATATGCTTCATATGGCAAGTAAAGAACCTATTTAAAAAAGGACACATATTAACATACTGATTCAAATTTGTTTTAATTCCAGTGATTTCCAGTTCTATCTTGGAACTGAAGCACTTTTTATTTCAAGATCATTAATTTTAGAGCCTGAAGAAATATTCTTCAGTTTTAAAATAATTAGCATTCATTCATACATTACTGATTTTAATACAATACCCTATTTTTAAACCTTTATTAAAAAAAAAACAGTTAAAGCACATAACTTAAATTTCATTGGTTTAAGAAGTATGGGGATCATTATGAAAAAGCATAAAAATGAGGATGTTTATAATTATTACAAATACATAATATATAAATATGTATGTCAGAATTCAAGTGAAATATTCATTATGACATGAACACATTTGCCTACACAAAATGTTATTCTGCAGTAATTGAAATATATATTTGCTTGTGATGATTAATTTTATGTGTCAATGGAGTTGGGTCATGGTACTCAGATATTCCACTAAACATTGTTTAATATGTTTCTGTGAAGGTATTTTTTTAGAAGAGAATAGTTCTTAAATCAGTAAATTTTCCATGAAACAGATTAATGTGGGTGGACCTCATCCAACCAGTTGAAGGGCTTTAGGAAAAGACTGACCTTCAAGGAAGAAGAGAGAACTCTGCCAGCAGATCACCTTTGGACTCAAATTGCAACTCTTCTCTTGGTTTCCATTTCTCTTGCCTGCCCTGCAGATTTTGGACTTACTAAGCTTCCACAATTAAGTGAGCCAATTCCTTAAAGTCTCTATGTCTCTCTTTGCATATCCTTGTGTGTGTGTGTGTGTGTGTGTGTGTGTGTGTGTGTGTGTGTGTGTATTTGTACATCCTTTTGCTTTTGTTTCTCTGAAGAACCTTGACTAATACATGCTTAAAGACCTATAGAGTTCTGACCATGTTATACTAATAGTTTGAATAAAGAAATTTTTCCTAGACCAGAAAAATCACCTAATTTATAGTGATATAGATATTGAAAAGGCAAATACAGTGTGATCAAGATAATAGAGTGAGCAGATATTCTTTCAGAGACAAGAAGCAATGGGGTGAATATGTGACTATGTAGGCCAGTTAAGTATTCATTTGTCTTATTCACAGAGGGACATCAGTGAACCCTAGACAGTGCCATTCTCAAAGAAGACTATGTAGTCTCTCCTTACTTCCCCCTCCTGATTATCATGGAGAGAGGATGAGTGACATATCCATCTGTAATGGAGAACAAATGGCTTCAAATATAAATAACTCTTAAAATTTTGATTTATGTTCATTAATGACTTCTTAAGTTTAGTTCTCAAATAGTTTTGCACTTATTGCTGTTGTTCTTTCCCTTTTCTCCTGTTCAGACAGGCTGTCAAAATCCTATAATAAGCAGGGTTCATTTGAAATCCTGAACTCTTTGAATTTGAAATATATTCTGTAGGCCTTCCTGGATTTAGTAAAATTTGCATTTACTTTATTATTTTTCTTTTTCAAAAGTCATATAATTTGAATAAAGAAGAAAGAAAAATCTAGGGGAAAAAAGTGCACATCAGTCTGCTTCTCCCCATCCCCTGTGATTTAATTTTAAAATGTTTAGATCTCTTTAAAAAAGAATCCTATATAATAAAAGGCTAATATGCAAATAGACCGAACAATGGAACAACCTGAACAACCGAACAACTGGTCACTATGACGAGCACTGACTACCAGGGAGCTTGTATGGAACATGGGGGGCATTGGCTGTGGTGGGATAGTGGAACAGGTGAGCAGGGGTGCCAGACAGAGGCGGGGCACCTGTCGCTGTCATAGGGGCAAGTCTCTGGTGGTTACTGAAAATTCTTTGCTCCCATATGCTGTGGTCCTACCTGGCACTTGCACCCACTGCTGGCATTGGAGCCACCGCTTGCACCCATTGCCAGCACCGGCTCTGCTCACACCCACAGCTGGTGCTGGAGCTGCTGCTCGCATCCACTGCTGGTGCCCAGCCCTGGTCCCAATCACTTGGCGCCATCAGCGGGTGCGAGCGGTGCCTGCTGGCTATGATTGCCTGTGAGGGCTTCTCCACCTCCCCCTGCTCCTGAGGGGCGATTGGGGCAGCAGCTGCTGCTCACACCCACTGATGGCGTCAGTCCTGCTCTCACCCACTGCTAGCGCCGGCCCCAATTGCTCCGCAGCGCCAGCAGCAGGTGCAAGCGGGCCCAGTGCCCTCAGCACATGGGAGTGGTGGCGGCGGGAGACAAGGGACTGGGGGCCGCTGAAGGAGGGGCTGGGCGGCGGTGTGGAGGATGGGCCCAAACCTGCCTCTGTGCCTACTGCAGCCTTGTGGCCCACAGTTCCTTTCAAGGTGCACAAATTCATGCACTGGGCCCCTAGTATTAAATAAAAGATACAGTTGAAGCTAAGTATGTACACCACCATGATTCACTTTTCTTCTTTACTCATCAAACATATTTTACCAGAAATGAATTTATCATAGATATTTATCGTTCTTTATTTTTAACATTTTTAATGAATTGCAGGTATATCCTACACATATCTATAATAATAAAAGTGTAATATGCTAATTAGACCAGATGGCCAAACAAACTTCCGGATGACCTTCCTGACGAAGCCCCTTGCATGAATTTCATGCATCGGGCCTCTAGTATTTATATAACTTACTTTTTCCATTAACATCTACACTAATAAAAGAGAAACATGGTAATTTGCGTACGACCGCTACCCTTTTCATTGGCTAATCAGTGAGTATATGCAAATTAACTGTCAGCCAAGATGGCGGCCGGCAGCCAGGCACTGAAGCGAGGAGGAGGCTTGTTTGCTGCAGATTCCAACGTTCCCCGCCTAACTTGCCGGCCTCTCATCTGCAACTCTAAGCAACTATATACTATGTTGCAAATAAGAAGGTAAACAAAACCCCAGAAAACAGCCGGACTGAAACCCA
>NW_005353931.1:458036-486068 GCF_000412655.1 Myotis brandtii
CCCCTCCCCCGCCCCCCGAGTGCACAAATTTTTGTGCACCGGGCTTCTAGTTTTTTATAATTGCCATTGTTATACACATAGTTCTGATTTCTGAACTTTCATTGCAATTGAGTATTTTACTTTACAAAGATATCACAAACATTTTATTCATTCTCTTGTGGATGTACATTTTTGTCATTTCAATTTTTGCTAATATGATTTGCACAATTCTTCTGGAATTTTCTTATGACTATTTTTGTAAAAGTGCTACTTTAGTGATTATTCTTTACATATCTCATTATGTACTGAGAAAAAATTTTTAAATCAATTTGTAAACTTTGAAAAATGATTGTCATTTAAAATATATCCTAAATCATTTAGTTAAAATTACATGACATAAGTCTTAAGACCTACATTAAGTAGTTTGCCCAGATAGTTACAAATGTACATTTATATGTACAAGCATATAAAGTTACTTTTTCTACTTATTTCCACTTTCTAATTTAGGAGACACTGTAGAGTTTGATCTTGTGGAACTTCCTCAGAATTCTGCCAAGGAGCAACATGGTAAATATCTGTTAAGCTAGTGCACATATTTTTTTTTAATAGGGGAAAAATATGTATTTGTAAATTAAAAGATTTAACCAGGTATACTTGTCATCTTTTCTAGCCAAAACCTCCAAGAAATTTAAAATGAGGAACAATTTCATATACTCTTCAGATGTTTTTCTCATAAATGGTCAAATATTCTTTCAGTATGGATGATCATATAGCCATCCTATATAATAAAAGCCCAGCAATCATAACGGCAGAATGACCAGAACGACCGCTCCACCAGTCACTATGAGGTGCACTGACCACCACTCAGTTACTTTCCCCGGCCGGCAGGCTCTGATCGCCGATGGCGAGTGGGGACCCGGGATGGGTGGCAGGGGATGTGGGCCGTGCCAAGCCAAGGCCCTCGTCCTGCTGGTTGCCCCACACACAGAGGGTGACCGGCTGCAGGAGTGGGGCTGGCGAGCAGGTGGGAACGGCCTACCTCTTGGTCCCTCCCCCCGGCCCATAGGCTCTGAGATCGCTGCTGATGGTGAATGGGGAACTGGGGTGGGTGGTGGCGGGGGGGTGGGGCTGGCTGCTGGCAGCCAGAGAAGATGGCCCTGATCACAGGCTAGGCCTAGGGACCGTACTCACGCATTGTTTCATGCACTAGGCCCCTAGTTTCCTATAAAACTATAGATTCTATGTGAATATTAGTGGTAACATACATTTTTTTTTCCTCCAAGAGTTGCATGAAACTTAAGCTTATACTTCTTTTCCTTTCTTATCTCTGATACTAACTTTTATAGGAAGATATTGATTTGTTTTTGTTTTTCATATCGAATGATATATTTAAATTTTAAATTCAATAAAACCAAACCCCAGATAAGTGTCACTCTTTTCTCTAGGTGCTTTTAATATAATACCTAGTTGTATCTAGTTCTTAATCACATGGAAGCTTTGGAATGATTGTGTGTGTGTTTGTTTTTATTGTTGTTTAAATTTGGCATATCGCCATAGTGTAGACTGGTGTTAATAATCATTTCATCTTCTTCAATACATTTGAGTAGATTTGTGATAATGATTATTATATCAGGGGAGTGCAATGTCATGCTAAATTAGCAGGCACTGTGCAGGTATTACTCCGAAGAAAGACCATAATCTTAGAAGTGTGTAATTCAACTCTCTGAGGATATTTTTTAAACCATACCACTGAAATTTTATGTTATATTTTCTATAGATGAATTATTTGTGTGTTGTGGAAATATTTGTACAGATGGAATGCTCCATGTTGTGGGTATTATACAATATTTAAAATTTTAGGTATTCAAGTATTAATAAGCATTGCTCTAACACATAGTACTTCCTTTAGGGCTTCTGGCCAGGAATTTTAAAACACAAAGCAAACAGGTTTTGGTTTTCCTCTGGAAAGGTCAATAAATAGCAGTATACAGTTACAACTCACAATCCTAACCACTAAAATATGTGTGCTTATGGCTGATGTCAAAGACTGCGGTTGCCTACCCATCACAGTCTGGCAAGGAACAAGCTTTAGTTGTACTATACTTAAGCAGGATCCTTGACCATTCTTATCAGAGCTTGCTATTTGGAATAAATAGTGGGAGATTCAACTTTATTTCACTCTGTGTCACTGTTTAAAAACACGATAAGTTAGAAGGGGTGTGGTGTTGATTTTTTTCCCAATAGCCCTTTGTTGTCTGGAAGCAAAAATATGTTTTAGCTCAAGAATAAAGTAAACACTTTCATTTACACCAAAATACTTTTGTTGTTCTTGTCTCCTAAAAACTCTAGAAATAGGATCAGGCAAAGATAAGGAAAATGGGTTGCTACTTATGGAGATGATTTCCTATAATTTAAGAGCTTCCATGGCACAATATATTCCTAAAATAATTATTTTCTTATAAATTATGTTACACTGTTAAATTGTCTTGCTTAAAAAGTAAAATATGGAATGCCTTCTCATAAGTTACTTCTAAATCTATTTAATGTATCACTGAGGTCTTTCAAACAAACAGTCAAACCAGTGAGACCTGTCGTGCAGATACATATACTACTCAAGTATATTGTGATGTCTGACAAAGCTCTCCTCTCTATTGAGGATCATTGCAACCGGAAGAAATAGATGCATCCTATGTTAAGAGACGCAATTTTCTTCTGGTTCAAATTAGGACAGATTTTAGTTTTAATTTCCCTGCCAGTCCATGTTTATACAAGATATATAATTAAATCCATAGCATTATAAAAAAAAGTATTGTAATAAATCATAATAAAAGTAGCCCTAGCTGGTTTGGCTCAGTGGATAGAGCATCAGCCTGCGGACTAAAGGGTCCTGGGTTCGATTCCAGTCAAGGGCACATTTCAGGGTTGTGGGCTCGATCCCCAGTAGGGGGGTGTGCAGGAGGCAGCCAATCGGTGATTCTCTCCCATCATTGATGTTTCCATCTCTCTCTCCCTCTCCCTTCCTCTTTGAAATCAATAAAAATATGTTAAAAAATAAACTAGCCTGATGCTTTATAATATCTTTGTCAATCATTAAAGGCTATTATTAATGGTTCTTGATAGTATGATGCCTTTAAAATGAAAGTCAAAAAATGAACCTAAAATATAGTTAACTAGTTTCTGTAAAGTTTTCATTTAAAACTGATAGTATTTCACTTTTCTAATTCTGTCAGAAACTATTGTCAATCTAGATGTTGTAAATTAATCTGTCTGAGGAAGGTTGTTGTCCTCAGTTATCCAGAGCTTTCTTTAAGGCCTTTGCTTGTAAAATCATTTCTATTTTTTATGTGCCACTAAGTGTAAGCTACCCTCCTGTGGAAACCCGCACTGGGAGTATTATTGCCCATACAGATCCATTCTTATTGAGTTTAAGTACATGGATACATTCTACCACCACAGAGTGTTGTCTGAAGTTTTGAAACACAGCAATTATTGAATAATTAAACTTAATTAGGTCCTGCTTTTAATCATTCAGATATATTTTAGAAAACAAAACAAAAACTTCAGTCTCTGCTGAGAAGTTTAACAAGTCTCAATTTTGAGATCAACCGTAAAATCAAGAGACTCAAACAAATCTGTATTCAAACCTGAAGTGTCAACTCCAGTTCACTGAAATTGTCAGCAACGATTTACAAAAAAGCCAATGATCACTCCCATCCCTTCCTCCCTCCCTCCCTCCCTCCCTCCCTCCTTTCCTTCCTTCCTTCCTTCCTTCCTTCCTTCCTTCCTTCCTTCTTCCTTCCTTTTCTTCTTTCTTTCTTAGAGGCCCAGTGTACAAAATATGTGCACTGGGGGTGGGAGTCCCTCAGCCTGGCCTGCACCTTCTTGCAGTCTGGAACCCCTCGCTCCTTACTGCCCGCCTGCTCGCTGCTCCTTACTGCTCAGCTCGCTGCTACTTAGCGCTGCCACAGAGGCGGGATAGGCTCCGGCCACCACTACTGTGCTCCCCAGCCGTGAGCCTGTCTCAGGGGCTGAGTGGCACTCCCCCTATGGGAGCACACTGACCACCAGGGTGCAGCTCCTGCATTGAGCATTTGTCCCCTGGTGGTCAGTGTGCATCATAGCAACTGGTCCTTCTGGTCGTTCTGCCATAACGGTCGCTTAGGCTTTTATTATATAGATTTTCATACTGACTTTTTCTCTCCTTATATCTGTTTTTTCACAGCCTTTTTTAAAAAAAAACAAATAACTTTATATTAAAAAGTCAGGAATGCTGAGATTTAAGCCTCCTGTTGCTATGAACTTTAACAGGAATTTAACTCCCAGTTGTCTCCCTTTCTTCTATGGTGGTAAGTGGAATACTAGAAGTTAGATTCACTGATTGCTAATTCTGATGTGTCCACCTTGGACTCTTACCTTCCCATCTCTATATGTTTCCGTTTTTTCCCTTTTCCTTTCTTTAAAACTCAATTGCTACTTTCTAGTACTTCTCTTGTAATGCTTCATATCTGTCCCCCTCTCCCACATTTATATGATAAAATAAAAACTTTCAGGGATTCATCTCCATCTCATTCTCAAACATTTATAAAATATCATTTTCTAAATTATAGGGTACATGAATTTTCTCTCCTCTCCATCATTCCCTCCTATCTCATCATTCAGTTTATAATCTGTCATGAAAAATTTAAGAGTCAAGGCTGTCATAACAAGACCAAAGGAATGAGAAAGGTTGTGGCAATAGCATAACTCCAGTTGAAACTGCTTTCATTGTGCCCTTTCTGTTAGTAACTTAACCTCACAGTATTCTAAGAGGCTTTTTTACTACACTCTCTTCCCTATCCTAACCCCAGTTCAAACAAAGACTTCATACCACCTCATTTCAGTTAGGAGAAAGGCTGTTCTCTTTAATGTTAGACTGAAAGCTGTAGCTTTTCATACCAGAAGGGTTTTATGTAGTGAGTATATTAACTTTTGCTCTACTCACTTTAGCAAAGTGTAGATGAATTAGGACAATATATTTAACCACTTTCTTCTGATGACAAAACAATATAATTCCTACCAACACTGTGTGTACATTTTAAGAATGTCAAAACTTCTCAAGATTAGGTAATGTGTAAATCTAATATATCATACTAGAGGCCCAGTGCACGAAATTGTGCCTGGGTAGGGTCACTAGGCCTGGCCAGCCATCAGGGCTGATCTGTGTTGGGCAACCGGCAGGGTGATGGGGGGGGGGGGCAAGCTGGCACCCGCCTTGGCTGGCCTGGGGCCTGTGGGCTGGGGGCAGCTCCTGTGTTGAGTGTCTGCCCCTTGGTGGTCAGTACACGTCATAGTGACCGGTCATTCCACCGGTCAGTTGATTTGCATATTAGGCTTTTATTATATAAGATTTAGTTCAACCTCCATTTAAAGCGTGTGGCAGGCCCCAAGGAGTCAGAAATGGAAAGGGCAGGTATATTACTCTTACAGTCTTACAGGGGAGCTGGAAGTGTAATCACATACATTAAAATGATTGATGTGTTTAAAAATAGGAATATGTATAAAACATTAGCAATTGCACAGAAAATGCCTAATTCTAATAGGAAGATAAGGGAAGTGATTCATAAAAGTAAACTCTCCTTGGCAGTGTTTTGGGAAATAAGGAAGAATCTATAATAACAGAAGCGTAATATGCTAATTAGACAGGACAGCCGAACAACCTTCTGGGCGTCCTTTCAGATGATCTTCTGGACAAAGATGGGGCTGTGAAGGCCGAGGCAAGCTGCGGTGGCTCTGAGAGACGAGCTCCTTGCATGAATTTCGTGCATGTGGCCTCTCATATTTGTCAGAAAAGGAGTGGAGAGGGAGGTGGAGGAAATTTCAAGCAGAGAGAGCACATACAAACTGAAGAAGACAGTACTTAATTAGCATCAGTAATTTAATTCATTAAAGAGCATTTTGAATTGGGATTACATACATGCTAAAATGAAAAATACCATACTCCAGGTACTGATACTATTGAAAATAACCTGGTTGTTAATAAGAGGAAAGGAGCAAAGGGAAGGCCAAGTAGAATAGGCATGCCATTTGTGTATCTTTGCCAGGAAGCTGCAGTTTAACACTCCCCAGGAAGCCACTGGACTGATGGGGGGGTGGGGGTGGGAGGCATAGATGCATGCCCAGTAAAGTCTGAATGAAATAGGGAAGGTACTTGCTTGTCAGTCACCCTGAGACAGGTTATTGGCCAGAGTAGGTGTGGCCACTGCAAGCACTGGAAGATGTAAGATATTCTCCTAAATAAAGCACTTTCCTCTCTTGGTGCTCTTGTAGTGCTTAGCTCTCTTGCTTGCTCTTGCTTGACTTCTGGCTTCTGGGGGCTCTGATGCTCCTGCAATCGCCACATGGCCCAGATGTATGTGAACCCCATACAATGGAAGATGGACTGCAACTAGCTTACCAGACTGGGCTGCAACATGGAATGGGAACTTGGGATGCAGGCTTTGCTCTTAGCTCTGCTGAATCCCCAGCAGCACCTCTTCCAGGGCTCGATTAAGAGGAATGGGGCTTTGCAAACCCAGAGATGTAATTCCATGGGGATAAAAATCACTCATCCTCCCATGTGAGTCTCAGGAAATTATTTTTCTCAAGATATTAAAAGTACCCCTCTCCCACTACCAGTGGAGAAAGACCATCCACACAGTTTTCCATAACATGATAAGGTATCCTCTCACCAGATTGTTTATTATTTTTTTTGCCCATAGTATTATGGAACTTATTTTAAAAATTACTTACTTAGAATAATAATTCACTAGTAGCATGAAAAAAACTACCAGGGATGTGAATGATGTGATACTTCCATTGTAGTCTCATCAAATTCTCCATAGAGGAAAAAGTTACATTCCTCTACTTGGGTGCTTAAAAAACAACAACATATCCAAATAAATATTTCTTTCAAGTTCATAAAAGTCATGATCCTATTTGTTTGAAAATCCTGTTTGACATGTCCTTTGGTTTAGTCGTGGTATTGATTTAGGTGCCAATAGAGTAAATAATGAGATTACAAGATGTTAATACAGAGGTCAGTTCAATTTTCTACCCATTTTCACTAATGTGAAAAGCATCTAACACATTTGCATAGATCTTGACTTATAACTGTGCTAATAAATAAACAAAAGTTCAAATTTCATTAATTTTCATCTATGGGCTGTAGACATATTATAGATGTAAATATTTTTCAGATTTTTGCTTCTATTAACTTTTTCTATATTTCACTGCCATCTTCAACCCCCTTTTTTCTGTTCTACTTATTTTTCTGTTAAGCCAATATACTGTTTAGCTTTTAAAATTCATTTTCTATATTGTTAATATCTATGAAACTAGGTTTAAAATTGGCCCCCAATTTTTTCTTGAATAAGTGACATTTGTAGACTCCCTTTAAGCATAGTATACCTTGGAACTGACTGATGTGGAAAGATCATACTGAAACTATACTATTTTTATTTTTTTTTAAATATTTTTATTGATTTCAGAGAGGAAGGGAGAGGGAGAGAGAGATGGAAACATCAATGAGAGAGAATCATTGATCGGCTGTCTCCTACACGCCCCCTACTGGGGATTGAGCCCATAACCTGGGCATGTGCCCCTGACAGGAATCAATCTGGGACCCTTCAGTCCACACCGATGCTCTATCCACTGAGCCAAACCAGCTAGGGCTGAAACTGTATTATGATGTGCCTTGGTCAAAGTGCTTCATATCTCTCGTGCTTGGGGTTTGTTAATTTTTGGGTCAGTGGAATTATATTTTTCTTCAAATTCAGCACAATATTAAACCATCCTATTTTTTGTTTCTCCTTTTTTTGTGGGCTCCATGTACACAAACAAATATTAAATATCCTGAAGTTTTCACACAGATTACTAATACTCTGTTTTATTTTATGTTTTCAGTTTTTTGTCTGTGTTTTATTTTGAGGAGTTTCTATTACTTTTTCCTTAAATTTATTCATCCTGTATTCTGCAAACTATTAAGTACTCTACATAATTCCCTGTTATAAGGTTTTTATTTTGGTGTTAAGAACAGTCAATAATCTCAGCCTTAAATAGACCTTGGTATATGGTATGTCTATGACTTGCATATGTTTATTTCTACAACTTTTGATAGTTTAATCATATTCATGCAGTGATCAGTACTCTGCTGAGTACTCAAGGGAGAGTTCTTTGGGAGTATGCTGGACCCTCCTGTACTTCCCCTTCCTTTGCCATGGTCTAGAACTTTTCTTTGAGTCTGTAAGCTCAGGCAATGTTTCCAGTCCCACAGGTGTCACTCTTCTTTAGCCTGTTGTCCAATAATTTAAGAACTGTTATTTTATACATGTCTCAGTTTTTCGTTATTTTGGTTGATCAGTAAATTTGCTACCTGTGAGTACACGTTGATTGGATGTTTATATTTGTAACTTTATATTATATCTTTTATTAGTTTTGGAAAATCTTACCTTAATTTTCAATGGTCTTGTAAAATAGTCATTTCCAAATGTTAGTTGTCAATGCTATGTGTATTCACCAATAGCAAATGAACAATATGGTATTGTATACTTAAAAACTTGTAAAGTGCCCTAGCTGGTTTGGCTCAGTGGATAGAGCATCAGCCTGTGGACTGAAGGGTCCCAGGTTTGATTCTGGTTAGGTCAAGGGCACATGCCTGGACTGTGGGCTTGATCCCCAGTGGGGGACGTGCAGGAGGCAGCCAATCGATGATTCTCTCTCATCGTTGATGTTTCTATCTCTCTTTCCCTCTCCTTTCCTCTTTGAAATCAATAAAGATATATTTAAAAAAACTTGTTAAGAGGATAGATTTTATTTAAGTGTTTTTATCCCACCCCCCCGCCCCCCGAACACAAGTAAAAAACAAGGGACACAAGAAATATTTTGGTGGTGATGAAGATGTTTATTACCATGATGGTATCATGGGTGTATGTATATGTCCAAACAGATCAATATGTATATATTACATATGTAATTTTTTGTATAGTAATGATACTCAAAGCTGAAAAATAATCTTTCATTGTTTTTTAGAAACTCAGTGATAATTTAATGTAATAATTTCATCTTTGAATTTTTCTATAGAAATATGGCTTTATGTTTTGTTATTGCTTTGAATACCTGTTCACAATGTAACTGTATTAAAATATCCTTTACCAAAACATATACTAAATGTGTCATTTAGGAGTACATTTACTTATAATATTTTTAAAGAAGAATAACAGTAAAATAAAATTTATTAGTTTTCAAAAATAGAAAAATACCTATTTCAACAAGAATTTATTAAACATTTGCTTTACCACCATTATATTGCTCAGTGTAGGGCACATAAAAGACAAAAAACATATTAGTTTCAAAAAGTCTTACATCAGTGTTGACATTGTAAGATTAAAATGAAGGTTAAAGAACAAAACAGTTATATAATGACAGCTTAGCTAGAGCATTTCAGCATTGCAGAGCATTTCAGCATTTTATGTGTTCATTAATTTTGTTCTATTTTAATTTTTAAAATAGTCAGTGATTCTTTACATTAAACATAAGGTATTATATTAAAGTATTACAAATAGTTTTTCATTTCACCATCACAACAACCCAATGTGGTACATTCTTATATCATCCCTAGAGGGCAAAACTTTAGTATATAGGGAATATATTACTTGCTCTAAATAAAAAAAATGCTAGTAAAATTTTATGGTATATTGAAATAAAATTGTCATATTAGATATTAATTACTGCAATAATTAGTCCAATTCTGTTCTCTTGTTAAAATGATTAAAATATTTTATTAATGGCAAATAAAAATTACATATATAATCCCTAAACTTATTTACTTTATAACTGTTAAGAAAACAATTTGGTAGATTTTTCTAAATGTTATGGTATTAAGATTTTATATACAATATTATAAAAGTTTATATGTATTATATTATGACTTTACCTAACTATAAAAATGGATGTCTAAAATGTTAGAATTATTAAGAATATCAATGAAGTTCATTTAAGAAAAATATATTGTCTTGCAGCCTTCAATTTTTTAAGCCTAATAAAATTGATATAATATAAATAGTTGACCCTGAACAATGCAAGGGTTATAGTCACTAACCACTGCAGAGTTGAAAATCCATGCATAATTTGACTCCCCCAAAACTTAACAAATAAACCTACTGTTGACCAGAAGCCCTACTGATAAAGTAAATGGTAGATAAACACATATCTTGTATTATAAACTGTATTATTTCAATAAATTAAACTAGAGATAAGAAAATGTTATTAAGAAAAGTATAGGTAGAGAAAATACATTTACAGTATTTATTGAAAAAGATCCACCTATAAGTGGACCCGCACAGTTCAATTCCATGTTGTTCAAGGGTCACCTGTACATTTTTGAGTTGCGGAGTGGTCCAAAGCAGACTATGACATGTAATAATTTTAAACTCACATGGGGGCAGGGAATCTGCTAATGCAAAGATGGCTATATGAATCAATTTATCTCTGCGAGAGAAGGAGAGAGGTGGGGCGGGGGGGAGAGAGAGGAGAGAGAGAGAGAGAGAGAGAGAGAGAGAGATTGTATGTATGTATTATGATGTATAAAGATGTTCCATGGGAGAGTATTTTTGTCATAATGCAGCAACTCTGGCACTGGAAAAATCTAACAACCTTTTTTTAAAAAAATAAAAATAAAATAAAACACACAACTGTAATTGTTTTGCTTTGCTCATGTAGCACTTATTTTCCCATATGCAAAGATACTTAAGGTCCCAATGGTTAACCTAATCTTAGCGTCACTGCAGAGAGAGTAGCAATCTGCATCTAAAATCAAGTCATGTCGTTCACAATAAATGGACAGACACACATTTGTAGTTTAAAGCCTGTTTCCAGCAACCAGTTTTGGACATATTACTCCCTGGTTCACTCTAGGTGTTCCAAATACTGTTTCTGTGCTTACTGAACCAGATACAGCATGCTTGATTGTATCAGTTTATACTCGAGTGACTTTAATATGCGAATCATACCTCCTGCTCACATATATCACTTTAACCCTCCCTCTATTGAGTAGATGAATACACACACATGGTACATGCCCTAAAATGCATTTTCATCATAAGGGTTACATATTTTAAATAGCAGCACCAGCCTTAGAAATATACTCAAGAAATATTTGTTGACTTAATGATTGCATAAGTAGATGAAGAAACTACCCTTGAAATTAATCAAAATAACATTAAAATTTAATTGCATACCATTCAATATCATAGTCAGAATAATGTTCTCTATTATTGCACTTATAATATCTTTGGTTTTTTTATTATCAAAATTTGAATTATAAAGTGCCCTTTTCCCATAGTGCTCTTCTTCTTCATCTTTGCTGCCCAAGCTAAACATATATGTGATTTACTTTTGCGTATAGCACCACAAAAGCTTTTTAGCCTGCCTATTTGGAAGTAGCTAGTAGCTTTACATTTCTACCAATGAATTTTCATATTTTAAACTTATTCCTGAAGAAGAATTGTTTGCTTTATTTCTGTAAAATTGTCTTTTAATAGCATGACTTGAAGTTAATAAATTAGTTGGGAATTTATTGATAGGCAATAGCTTTACCTATCTTTAGGCTTACCTTGTTTTACTGTGCTTTCTAAATGTTGCTTTTTTTTATTATAAATTGAAGGTTTTTGGCAGCCTTGCATGACACAAGTCTTTTAGACAGCGGGTGCTAGCAGGGCCTGTGCAGGTGCAAGCACCGGCAGCAGGTGTGAGCGCCCAGTGGGACTGCAGTGCACGGGAGCAAAGAATTTTCAGTAACCACCAGAGGCTCACCCTGATGACAGCAACTGGTGCCCTACCTTGGTCTGGCACTCCCACTTACCTGCTCCATCATCCCACCGCAGCCAATGCCTGCCATGTTCCGTGCTCTGCAGCCTGCTGCCAACACCCGCCATGTTCCACGCGCACCTCCTGGTAGTCAGCACATGTCATAGCGACTGGTTGTTCAGTTGTTCCACCGTTTGGTCTATTTGCATAATAGGGTTTTATATATATAGACTAGAGGCCCAGTGAATGAAATTTGTGCACGGGGTGGGGGTGTCGCCTCAGCCCAGCCTGCACCCTCTCTAATCCGGGACCCCTCAGGGGATATCCAACTGCCAGTTTAGGCCCGATCCTGAGGATGGTGCCTAAACTGGCAGTTGGACATCCCTCTCACAATCCAGGACCGCTGGCTCCTAACTACTCACCTGCCTGCCTGATTGCCCCTAACTGCCCCCCCCTGCTGGCCTGGTTGCCCCCAATTGCTCACTGCTCTGCTGGTCTGGTTGCCCCTCACTGCCCCCCCGATGGCCTAGTTGCCGCAAACTGCGCCGCCTGCCAGCCTGGTCACCCCTCACTGCCCTACTCTGCCGGCCTGGTCCGGCCTGGTCCACCCTCATTGCCCCACTCTGCCGGTCTGGTCACTTCTCACTGACACCCCCTGTTGGCATGGTCACCCCACACAGCCTGCTGTTCAGTAGTTTCATCATCCCTCACTGCCCCGCCTGCCGGCCTGGTTGCCCCACACAGCCTGCTATTCAGTCGTTTGGTCATCACTTACTAACCCTCCTGCTGGCCTTGTCGCCCCACTCAGCCAGTTTGGTTGTCCGTTCGGTTGCGATGGCCCCTGGCTCTTTATATATATAGATTGATTTTAGAGAGGAAGAAAGAGGAGAGAGAGAGAGAAACAGCAATGATGAGAGAGAATTATTTATTGGCTGCCTCCTGCATGCTCCCTTCTGGGGATCAAGCCTGCAACCAAGCATGTGCCCTGATGGGGAATCAAACTGTGACTTCCTGGTTCATAGGTCAATGCTCAACCACTGAGCCACAACAGATGGGCACCCTAGTTATCTTTTAGAAAACATTTTTGCCCTACATATTATTTAATATATCAGAGTAATCAAAACATATTATTAGATCCATCAAAAGCATATTCAGGCACTCATTAGCTATTCTATGTTTCAATTCTGTAAAAGTCTTTCTTAAGATTGTTGGTCCATTTTGATCAGCACAGGTGAATATTTCCATGTAATAGCAACACCAACAAATAAAATATTACTGGAATAATAGATTTTTTAATTAAACACAGATGAAATAATATATTTAATTTGTCATGAAATTAAATTATTTCTTTTGAAGTAAAAGATGAATGCTCTGTTAAATTTGTTAAAATTTCAAAATTGAAAAAGACAGTGATTTAGGAGCTAATTCTTTGTATGAAGTGTTTTAAACAATATAATTGATATTTTGTTAGAATTATGCCCATGGTCACTATGTTTTTAAAAATACTTTACTGTGGTTTTGCTGAGGAAGAACTTCATCTTGAAGCTAAGAATTCTAATGCTCATGTTTTATAATAGATTGTGTTAATAGTTTTTAATTATAATTTTTTAATATTGACATAATTGCAGGTATCCCCCTTTTCCCTGCCTTTTCCCACCTCCACCCACCGATACTCTCCCTCCCTTGGCCTTCACCTCTGTTCTCTTTCTAGTTTAAATTGATGAAATAATGAATATATGGAAATTTAGTCTGCTTTCATCGTATTCAAAGTTAAGAGGTGAATTTTGATGGCGTGGATTGGAGAAGATGGCAGGGGCTAAGAATTAATTAGGAATGCACACACCAAAATAGAGTTGGAAGTTGAAATTATGGGTATCTTCATTGGTGGTTTGTGAAAAATGAAATGCCAGGTTTCTAATGTGCATGTAATTTCTGTTCATTTAATGAGCCGTTATACAGCATTCTGATCCAATCGCTGTGGTGTATTTATCTTAAGGCTTTATTAAGCTGAATAATAAATGGACATGTGCTTTTTTTTTATGTGGACAGCATATTAAAGCCAGTAGGTTTCCAAGATGGTTTAGACTCTGGGTGATTATTTACTGGTTTATTGTGTTTATATTCATCATTAACCATAAGTGACATAATGAGTCATAAAACCATGCTATTGAAGCATAAAATTTAATATTTTACCTAAAAGTAAAACAAAATATATTAGAATGGAATAGGAAAATATCTCGAGTAGGAGTTATTCAGCTAGTATTGTCTTTATATATTTTTTCTTCTTGTGTATTTTTATCCTTCTTCTCTAATAGACAATAGGCAACACATATACACATATTCTAAGTCTTTTATTTTAAAGAATAGTCTTTTTTAAAATATATATTTTTATTGATGTTAAAGAGGGAGAGGGAGAAAGAGATAGAACCATCAATGATGAGAAAGAATCATTGATCTGCTGCCTCCTGTACGCCCCCTACTGGGGATCCAGTCCACAACCCAGGCATGTGCCCTTGATCTGAATCGAATCTGAGACCCTTCATTCCGCAGGCCAATGCTCTATCTACTGAGCAAAACCGGCTAGGGCCAGATTCTAAGTCTTGTACATGACCTAGAATTGCATTTCAGGCACATGGCTTTTTTTCTAAGTCTTGCACATGACCTAGAATTGCATTTCAGGCACATGGCTTTTTTCCTCCTGTCATGTCAGCTTAATAAATATTTGCTCAGTCATTATTTTTAAAAATGATTGATGGCTTGGTGTGAAACATTTGTGAACTTACTGAAAGTCTCTTTGAATGAAAGGTCTACTGCATGCATATATGCACATTTTGCAATGGTAATATCTTGACAAAAGAGGTCTTATAAAAGTTTTATTTCCATTCTCACAGGTTCTAAGAGCTCCAGTTCTGTGTTTCCTGCTGTACATAGGTGCTTTTATGTTCGATTGTAAATATCCAGTCCCAAATCTAACATGAGCCTCTCGTGTCTTTTTTTTATTGCTATCAGCTTAGTTCAATTCTTTATCACATAAAAATTGGTTTACAGCAACGAAGTAAGAACTGATCTGTCTGCCAAAAGCGGAGTGCCTTACTTCATTTTCTTTTCTGACGATTTGACAATTAATGTGCAGTGACTAGTGACATTTCTTATTATACTGAGTTATTATTTTTACATTGTCATGTTGCACACTTTTTTTTTGATTGATAGAATTCCTTAAAGATAGCTGGAATTTGTTAAATAAATATTGATTACTTTTTTATTCCCATCTATGAGCCCATTTTTTCCCCTTTGTATTTTCTTAAATCAGATATGTTTTTAGAGAACAGTCTCAACTATGTTTCTATGTGTAGTGTTTACTGCCATAAATATTCTAATTCTTGAAATCTTTGATTAGGAAACAGGAGACTGGTCACTTCTTTTGGGTCTACGTGTATGTATTACTGCACATGATGTTTAGACAAGAAAGCAATTTATTTACAACATTCTACAATTTTATTGTATATAAAATCAGATGATTTCATAAGTGGATGTGAAAGCGCCATTTCTAATCCTTTTTTTGTGTCATCTCACAGAACACATGATATGCATTAATAGCTAGATTAAAGTAATTTTAATTTACTTGAGCAATATTCCATTCAAATATGGTGCTGCATACTCGATTTTACATTTTTCACAGAATATAAAATTGAATAAAGAGATTTTCTATGTGGATAAGTTTTCCTTGAGTTAAACATATTCCCAGAATCTTTACATATTCATGTGCTTGCATTCTTAAAATAAATATTCTTAATTGTACCTTTTCTAAAAGAGCGGTGTATATTTATTATGACCAGGTAGATTTTATGAGAACTATTCTTCCCTAACCGGAATCTTCACAAAGACTTTGAGTATGCTAACAGACTATGAACCTTTTTGGATTCTATAGGTATATTTTGAAAAGACTCTAATGAACTATCAGGAGCAATTCTCTTCTTGGTTATTAATTCTGTGTAATTGCTGAAGTTCTCTCCTAAAGTAGTCTCTAGAATTTAACCACCCTCAGTGGTGTGTAGCTAGTAACAAGTGGAGCTAAATATTTTGATTAAAATAATTTTCGTTATGTGTGTAAATAATTACGAGGGTTTATTGCATAACCAGGTAGGCTATTGCATAGATAGATATTGGCATGTATCTTTGAGAGTTTAAACAAGAATATATAATAATAAAAGCATAATATGCTAATTAGACCAGATGTCCTTCCAGATGTCCTTCCGGACAACCTTCTGGACAAAGCCAGGGCTCCTTGAAACCAACAAGTTTTTAAATGATATATGACATAATAAGCTGTAAGGAGTTATATCTGAAATCCTGTGACATGAATAATATTGTCACAAATGACCTTAATAACCGAGTAAGCAGTGTTTGGGGCAAAACTCAATATATATTTTGAGACTTACTGTTACTATTTCTCTAAGAAAAAAAAAAGGATGTTGTATTCCAAAAATTCTTCTAAAAGAGGATGCCCTGAAACTATTCAAGTAAGTCTCAGAGGCACAGACTCTACTTTATACAAATTCCATGAATTCAAACAACTTTTTAACATTCTTTCCATTACTTTCCTTCTACCAGATGCATTATTGGGAAATGTTCCCATAATATCAATCTTTAGTCAATCATAAGCTTGCTTCTTTTTTTAAAATTTTGTTTTATTGCTTAAAGCAGTGATGGCGAACCTATGACACTCGTGTCAGAGGTGACACACGAACTCATTTTTTTGGTTGATTTTTCTTTGTTAAATGGCATTTAAATATGTAAAATAAATATCAAAAATATAAGTCTTTGTTTTACTATGGTTGCAAATATCAAAAAATTTCTATATGTGACACGGCACCAGAGTTAAGTAGACCAGATGTCCTTCCAGATGTCCTTCCGGACAACCTTCTGGACAAAGCCAGGGCTCCTTGAAACCAACAAGTTTTTAAATGATATATGACATAATAAGCTGTAAGGAGTTATATCTGAAATCCTGTGACATGAATAATATTGTCACAAATGACCTTAATAACCGAGTAAGCAGTGTTTGGGGCAAAACTCAATATATATTTTGAGACTTACTGTTACTATTTCTCTAAGAAAAAAAAAAGGATGTTGTATTCCAAAAATTCTTCTAAAAGAGGATGCCCTGGAACTATTCAAGTAAGTCTCAGAGGCACAGACTCTACTTTATACAAATTCCATGAATTCAAACAACTTTTTAACATTCTTTCCATTACTTTCCTTCTACCAGATGCATTATTGGGAAATGTTCCCATAATATCAATCTTTAGTCAATCATAAGCTTGCTTCTTTTTTTAAAATTTTGTTTTATTGCTTAAAGCAGTGATGGCGAACCTATGACACTCGTGTCAGAGGTGACACACGAACTCATTTTTTTGGTTGATTTTTCTTTGTTAAATGGCATTTAAATATGTAAAATAAATATCAAAAATATAAGTCTTTGTTTTACTATGGTTGCAAATATCAAAAAATTTCTATATGTGACACGGCACCAGAGTTAAGTTAGGGTTTTTCAAAATGCTGACACGCCGAGCTCAAAAGGTTCACCATCACTGCCCTAGGTAGTACCCTTGCTGGTAAACTCTCTTTTGGCTTATTCCCAACGAAAAGGCAACTCAAGGTAAAAACCATTCCACTGAACCCTGGGCCTCCCAAGGGGAACACAACCCACTAGCTCCATAATGGCACTGATCTCCGCCAACTCGACTTCCGTCCTCAGGGCTGGGAGTGTGCCGAATATGGGCAGCCTCTACGTCTCATCAGAAGAACCCAAGGAAATAATAAGGAATGATCAACACTTTCTAAGGGCTTGCTATGTGCTGGCTCTGTGCCAAGCACTTTATATACATTATCTCACTTAATACCAAGTGACATAAAATAAAGCTCACATGAGAAAAAGGCCATGCCACTCATTCATGCTAATCCAGTCCCTCAGCCTCTGTGAGTGACTCGCTCTTGGACGGAAGCTGTGTTCTGGGCCTGCTGCACTCCCAGAATCCCTAGGTGTCTCAGCGGCTCAGAGTGCGCAGCTGGGGCCCACGTGGGGAGGATTTATCGCTCACAGGCCTTCTGTCATTAACAGAGATAAATCCAGGTATTGTCATTACGGTAATGGCCTCTGTGACTAAGAGGAGTTAAATAGAAAGTCAGCGAATGTCAGATATCTTGAAAAATCTATTCACCATGAAGTCACCTTCTAATGTGTTTGGTGGAAACAATAACATCCATTTTCACTCCAGACACTGCTCTCTGTGGTAAATAATATCACGAGGTGCCTCTATCCTGTAAGTCCCCAGAAACTGTTTCTAATTATTGTCAGAGGCATGTCAATTACCAACAGAGCCTCCAGGCAGCCCTCGATGTGGCTCTGATTAGAAACATGATTAAGCCCTTATCAGTGATAACATTGCCAAATATGTTTTCCCACGCAGTGGGCTTTCTTGTTTTGTAGATGGTTTCTTTTGCTGTGCAGAAGCTTTTTATTATTATATAAACATATATGCACCCAATGTACGAGCACCCAAATACATAAAAAAACTCCCGGAAGATATCAAGGGAGAGATCGACAACAATACAATCATAGTAGGGGACTTTAATACACCACTGACATCACTGGATAAATCCTCTAGACAAAAAATCAGCAAAGAAACAAATCCTAAATGACTCACTAGATCAGATGGACTTAATTGACATCTTCAGAACATTTCACCCCAAAGCCGCAGAATATACGTTCTTCTCAAGTGCACATGGGACATTTTCAAGAATAGACCACATATTGGGTCACTAGCAAAGTCTCCCCAAATTTAAGAAGATTGTTTCTTTAGTTATGTCTATTGTAAAAGGCTGTATATATTCGCTAGGACTGCCAGGTTTTTATGATGAAGATCCTCCCTAAGATAAGTCATGGTGAGTGATGTTCACATGCTCACTAGTGGCAGAAGCCAGCCAGAAATTACAGTGGACAAGGCAGAGATAGTCCTCCATTACAGAACCTACGTTCCAAAGCTCTATCATCTTCCAAATCCTTCTGAAACTAACCTTTAATTAATTAATTGGCTCTGATTTCAGGTTCAGCTGCTTAGAGGACCCGTGATTTCTTTGCATTCTTCTTCTTTTCCACATACTGCTGCAAATTAATTACTAAAAAAGCGAATTTCAAATCTTATTATTTTATTTTTCTTATTTATCTTTTGTTAACTCCAGTTGATCACAGGAAAAGTGAGATCACCTTAGCTTGAACCTCATAATTTTTTGTTGATCTAGGCTTGTCTAGATTCGTAATTTCTTTCCTATTACTCCTTGTTGTCATTCAGAATGATTTGAATGACTAAACTTTAGCTATTTCAATAGCAGTTAATAAGGAAAAAAACAAAACAATAGCAACACACACACACACACACACACACACACACACACACAGACACACAGACACGCGCACACAGACACACGCACACAAAAGCCACCAGTTAAATTTTTTCCACCCAAACAGAAGCATATGTTAGAAAACATTGTCTATATTGCTTTTAAACTATATTTCCAGGTTGAATATAACACAGTGTGCTTTTTAGAAATAAAAAGAAATATAGACTTAGACCAAAAATCATCAGATTAGTTTTCTGAACTTCTTTGTGCTAGTCTCTGTGCAAAGGATTCAAAATGCTCTAAAATCAATCAAGCCTGTTATTGAGGATGTATCTCATAATGACTTTGTATATCTCTTATTACTTTGATCTGAAGAGTTCCTTTTTCAGATCAAACTCTATTTTTGTCATGTGGACATATATTTGATTCTGTGGAGGTTTTTTGTTTGTTTGTTTGTTTTGGGAGAAGGGTTTTTTAAACATTTTATTTAAAATGTTTTTTCCTTCCTGCAATCTCTGGATTGTTTGACTAATTATTTCTAGACAAAAAAGTTATGCATTTGTTACATATATAGCAGAAGAGTGTTATTCATAGGTAATCAGATAACCCGATGGTTCGAACTAGAGTTAACTCACAGAATATAGACATAACAAAATTTAAGTGTATTACTTATTTTACATGCTACCTAAAAAAAAATAACACTGGTTTTGGTAATATTTATAACAAAAATTGGAGCAGGGACTATGGGTTAGGTACCATGTTATCTCATTTAGGCTTCACAAAGTTCTGAAAGAGAGTTTTCTAAAGGTTATCAAGAGACAGAGATATCAAGTGCCAGAGTCAGGTCTGAGTCTGAGGGTATAACTGCTGATGCTCATAAACGCTGGGCTGATGTGACCTTATTATATCTGAATTTAAAAATGTGTATTTTATCACTTACTTTTTAGTTTTGCTCATCATATCAGTAATATTTTTAATGTTACTAGAAAAAGATATGTACATAATAGGCACATATTTAAAACATAAAGAAAAATTATTTAAAATTAATTTATGTCTTTGGCAGTGATGCTACTTGATGTGGATAAATATAATGCAGTAATTTCATAATCAATAAAAAAAAATGTGTATTTTATCACTTACTTTTTAGTTTTGCTCATCATATCAGTAATATTTTTAATGTTACTAGAAAAAGATATGTACATAATAGGCACATATTTAAAACATAAAGAAAAATTATTTAAAATTAATTTATGTCTTTGGCAGTGATGCTACTTGATGTGGATAAATATAATGCAGTAATTTCATAATCAATTTTATCTACTTGATTTGGGATGCAGCATACATAAAATCCAATCATAGAAAAAAACAAGTACAAATATCAAACCATTTTCACATTTACAGGAAATGTGAAGAGTGTTTAAAAATCATTTTTGTGGTAGTAGAGCACTGAGGGCATTCATGTGGAATCTATTTCATTTTGGAATGTGTTTCTAGCCAAGCAAAACCAGAATTTTCCCCATGAGAGAGTGTGTAGAGCAAAGAAACTTCTTACTTCAGTTTCTTAAACCACAAAAATACTTGGAACACATTTCAAGCTTCTGAGCTCATATAATCTTCCTGGTGGATTTATTTGATCTCTGAGCATCTGATTATTGGTCTTTGGGAAGAATATCCTTCCTATGATATATAATTGGTTGTTATGGGAAAATATTCAAAATGCCTAATAGCAACTTATTTTCTCAATTATATAATGAATGAAATAAGGTTTGGGACTTCTGTTGTATAAAATATGAGGAAATAATTTTAGGTGGCTGAGGGAGTTGTAGGCAGAGTGGATGATAATTTCACCTAGCAATCATGACAATTAGAAGGATTGCCATGGTCATCTTTTCAAGTCATCAAAGAAGGACATTAGAAATTATACAAAAATTAAGTGACCCGACTGAAGTGTAGGTGAGATTGAATGATAGGGGCCATGGAATCTGAATGAGGGATCCCACCAGGTTCACCCACCCTTTAAAGCGGTTATTGATTGCTTAGTATTTATAACATATAATAATATAAAATAATAAATTAATAAAATATACTGAGTCATGTAGAGTTGAGATAATTCTAAGTTGAAATTCAAACTAATAATGTGGAATGGGTATTCTTTCACCTGAACACCTCCCGATGAGTGGGTAAGCTGTGGGGAGGAAGAAACATCAGAAGAATGCATTCATATGCTTTCTGGTAAGGTCTGAAAGAATATTAGAAGATACTCAGCTCCATGACACATGGAACTACACCTAGATATGCTAATTTTGATGCAACTTGAGTTACCATCATGGCCAAATGAATTAAAGACAGCATTTTAAGAAATATATGTGAAATAAAATTTAACTTGCTTAAGACTGTTTGAGTAAAAACTATACTATTCCTTCAACAAACATTACTCTGCACCAAATATATGACTTATTTCAGATAACTGAACCTTATTAGATAAGCACCATATGCTTTAAATTAGTATTAAATATTTTGAAGATAACTTTTACAAAGTGCATTGCACATTTTTTATTCTCCTTTAACAACTGCACTTGATTCTAATTTCAAAAATAATTCACAGTCTTGAATTTATGTGCATTTTCCTTTACCTTTCGTTTCTTTTTTTTTTTTTTTTCCCCTGGGTGACTGTAGTCACTTCTGGTACATCATGACCTTCGTTCTAGTTATATCTACTTTTGAAGATTTCAATCTCCTGGGATTTGGGGGAAAAAAGACAGTCAAACTTCTAAGATATTGTATAAATGAACAGTAATGAAGGTCTGAGTGAAGATTTTGCCCTTAAGTTGAATGGATTTCACACATCAGACTTCAAGTAAAAGTTGGACAATCATCACTAAAACTGTAAAGGAAATTCAAGCACTTGATTGAAAGAGGAAAAGTTTAATTTAGGTTATTTCTGGTATTCTTTCCAAAGAGATTTCACAGAGCTCTTTTTGTTCTTCCAGGTTCCCAAACATGTCCCTTTGTGTTAAATACAATCCGTAGAGTTAGGTTTTGTACTTCTTATCTCACAGAGTATGTGACTAAAATGAAGGGTGGTAATATAATCTGTCACTTCATCTGGGATATTTTTATAATGAGAAGTAGTGATATTAATTGTAAAATAATAAGTAGGATCTGAGAATTTCCTTGGCTAACTGGAATAGACATGTGGTCACCCCATCTATCAGTGTATGTTAAAATAATCATCCTGTTATGTCATGTATGTATGTATGTGTGTGTCTGTGTTTATTCAGCGAATTAAAAAATATGTTTATTTCATTCACTTTATAAATTATAATTGTTTTATTTTCAGCATCCAACTGATTTATCTCTTGTTTGTTAAAACTGGCTGAAAAGGAAGCAAATAGTTAATATCACATTTCTCTTTTTTTGTCTCTACCTTACATTCATATAAGGAAGTCATAAATCTCTTTTTAGAACTTACTTCATAGCTTAATTTGTCTTCTTTACATATTTAAGCAATAGTTTAGGGGAAATTATACTTTTTTTTTCTGGAGGAAAAAACCACCATTTCCGTGAGTCTTTGTTGTCCACCTAATGCTTCATGATAATGCCAAAGCTTCTTTGAACATTTAAAAAGGACTGTGATTTTTCTGTGGGAATGCCACTTAGTAGGTGCCAAAACATACTTAGCAGGCCGTAGCTAATTTTCATTTTAATGAAGCTACTCTTTTCAGAGTAGGATAGCATACGGTTTTACCATCTGTGTGTATCCTCTTTAGTTTATCCAGGTTGGAGAAATCCAAAAGAAGGTCTATGAAACAAAAAGCTAGTGTTAATTCAACACCAGCCTTAACTACCTGAAAGCATTACTATTTTAAACACAAAATATAAATAGGGAGATTATAAATGTCAATTTGTTAGCTTACAATTTTCTCTAAAATATATCTTCAGAATTTAGATCTGATGATCTTTTAGAGCATTACTTAGGATGTTTTTTTTGAATTGAGATTTTTAATGCAAGCCCAACTGGCGTGGCTCAGTGGTTGAGCGTCGACCTATGAACCAGGAGGTTATAATTTGATTCCTGATCTGGGCATATGCTGGAATTGTGGGCTCAATCCCCGGTATGGGGCATGCAGGAGGCAGCTGATCAATGGTTCTCTCTCATCCTTGATGTTTCTAGCTCTCTCTCTCTCTCTCTCTCTCTCTCTCCCTTCCTCTCTAAAATCAATAAAAATATATTAAAAAAGATTTTTAATTCAAGACATCTGAAACCTAGCTGAGAATTTTCTTAGAAATGCTAAAAGCAAATTCAAAGAACTAGAAAGTTAGAAATATATAGTATTTCCTTCACCTTTCCCTGTCTTGCAGGCCATCACTGATTGCTCCCCTACACAATCCTTGGTTCCAGCTTTTGTTCTGGTACACATTTTAACCTCTCCACTAGCTTCTGTGTCACTGTTTGAAAAAGTTAGTACCTTTCATCTTTATGGTGCTGTCTAAATTGTAACACACTAAAAATGTGTTTTTAATGAAAAAGGATCATGGCTTGTGTTTGTTTTTTATTTCAGGAAATAGAATATTCTCGTCGCTTTTTAGAAAATTACTTCCTAAATCTTATGCTACCTCAGTAATATACAACTATAAAATTGGACATTTACTACATACTTAAATTCAAAAAGGATTTAGGATATCATGAGCTCAATAAGAATAAAAAGGGAGGTAACTATCTTATAATTCAAAGTAAAATGAGATAAATGGAAGATGAAGGAA
Source organism: Myotis brandtii (assembly GCF_000412655.1). NCBI lineage: Eukaryota > Metazoa > Chordata > Mammalia > Chiroptera > Vespertilionidae > Myotis > Myotis brandtii. Next base: position 482,001 of record NW_005353931.1, read on the forward strand.
GGCAATAGGAATGGGAAGAGGGAGTAGAGAGATAGAGGTAAGAATGAAGAGAGGGGGAAGGAATCACACATTTGCATGAATGTTTTAGGTTTATTTGTGTTTGGCCAGTTGGTTTAAGTAGCCTTATAAAGGAGTAAAAGGAGTATAATATGATTTGAAAATAAAAAACTAGAATTATTAAATAGGTCCAAATTGAATACATAATTGGTTGCCAAATTGAGTGAATTTTAGTAACCTATTTAGAAGAAGCTCCTAATTGTAAGAAATAATGAACGTTGGCTATTAAGGGCATATATATATGTGCCAACTATGCTTAAATAACAAAAAGAAAATATATTATGCAAAAGAGAAATTTGATGAAAGGATGAAAGAAGTAAGATGTTGATATTAGAAGATTATTTACTTTTCAAAATAATTTCCCAAATGAATCTTTTATTAAAAATAATCATTGTTCTAATGCATTTAACTGACTTAAAATTAACTACTTAATGGCTGGATTAGGGACCCTATATAATAAAAGCCTAATATGCTAAGTGTCCAGTCATCTGGTTGGCCGTTCAACCAATCAAAGCGTAATATGCTAATGATATGTAAGGCCGCTCAACCGCTCGCTATCACGTGCACTGACCACCAGGTGGCAGATGCTTCGACTGGTAGGTTAGCTTGTTGCTGGGGTCTGGCCGATCGGGACTGAACGAAATGGGTGGACATGCCCTGGAGCCCTTCTTCCATCTCTCCCCAGCTGGACAACCTCCTGCATCCCTCCCTGGCCCTGGGCACCAGTAGGGTCTCTTGGCCTGGCCTGCACCCTCTCATAATCCGGGACCCCTCGGGGGATGTTGGGAGAGCTGGTGTTGGCCCTATCCCACAGGCCAGGCTGAGGGACCCCACTGGTGCACAAATTCGTGTACCGGGCCTCTAGTAAATAAATAAAATGACAAAATTTAAAGTTGTTTAAATTGTGAATCTATCAGGCACAAACTTAAAATATCTTTGAGAGTATTTTGCAAATTAATAAGGAAGTGTAATCCCATTGACATGCAACACTTTCAGTTATGTAAGGTGCAAACATATTTCTTTAGCTGTTCCATGAGCATATTACCAAGATTTGCTAACCTTTATTTCTTTTATTAACTAATTTTTTCCAGGAACTGAGTGATCCTTTTCTAGCTTAAGTTCAACATTGTTTTTCAGAACTTTTATTTTTTTCCTTCATAATTCTGTCTTTGTGCTTTGTTCTATATTTTAAGTTATTTATTCCATTTGATCCTCCAGTGCAATAATTAGGATGTCAATGGTGATACTTCTTTTCTCATTTCATTTATTAAAGTTGAATTAAAGAAAAACAACAACACAATTTCTACATATATTCCCTTGGTGATTAAACTACAGTGTGTTAAAAAGGACTTAAATTTCTTTGAATTCTCTTCTTTTTTATTCAGACTGACATTTGACTTTTCTAGCAACAGTTTCATTTGGAGATAATCTTTGTGTGTTTTATTTATTATTTCTCTCCTTGACTGCCCTTACTTTGCCTACCCATAGGCTAGCCTGGTTGCTGGGATGCCTTAAACAGCTAAATCCTGAGAAATGTGGGCAATGCCTCTGGCTCTGAAGGGGACTAGCTCAATCCCTCTCTTCAGGAACCAGGAAGAATCCTGTCTTCTCTTTGATTTTCTCAACCACAAAAATAGGCTCTCCTTGCCTCTGTACTGTGGAAAACCGTGATGAACACCTGGTTTGGCAGGTCCTCTGGGCCTTTGAAACTATCAGATCTTTGGGGGTAAATATTTCTTAAATGACTATTTTTTATAATTTATCAAAGGTCCCAATATTACTCATGCCCACCAGAATTCCCTTTCTTTTCTAGGATTCATTCATATTCTATTTCATGTCCCTAGTCTTCTAGATCTGATTCCCATTCTTTCATTATGGCAAGGGATGCATACTATTTTTCGGAATGCCAGGAGAAATGTAGGGCTATTTCAGATACTCCAACCCTGTGCACCAGCCCCAGAAGATTCTTCTCTCACGAGGGAATGCTGGTTAATTGAATTAGATTAGGGAGGGAAGGACAGCAGAAACACATTCAGGAATTCCCCATGATTTATTTTCAGAAGTATATTTTAATTGACAGTAATTAAGCAGTAATTTACTTTTTATATACTAGAAACATAATACAATTTAGGGGTAGCCAACTATTGAATGGCAAGAAATGAAGTGAGGACTGGCATCTGGGAAGTGGTAGGCAGTGCCAATGTGCTCATTCCACCAGCACTTCTGTTCAACATTTGTTAAACACTTAAAGTATGCTCTAGGCACTGTGTCAAGCTGGTCTGTAAGATAAATTATGAATAAGATGAGGATGCTGCTTTCAATGGGCTCACAAAATAGAGTTTGACACAGGAGACATGAGGGCAATGCTGAGCATGTCAATATATGGGGAGTTCCAGCTTCACAGTCTTCTTCAAGAGAAATGATTACAAGGTACAAGGACAGTTTCACACCAACACCATCTCACCACGTCTTCTCGCTCTGGTACCAAAATGCTGCAAGCTTTTTAAATACCCTGTCTGAGGTATGTGCCATTTCAAGCTGCAGTGAACACTATGCCAGCAGCCTCCACTCTCACACTGTGATCTCCTGATTGCCCAGCTCTGCAAATCAGCATCTACTAGGTTGGGGTCCAATAACTAATCACAATGGAACTATTGTGGGTCCACATTGTCATTAGTGCTTAAAATTTTCTCCTGCTACACTTTGAAAGTTTTACCCTAAATAATAAATGGCTGTTTATATATACTTGTGATTAATATGACAGCAGCAACAATAACATAATCAGAAGACATACAGCAGCAGCCTGATAAGTGTGTTTGTAAATGTGGACCTAGAATCTTTTCATGGATTACATTTTTGAACTTATTTTTTATGCTTGATCATAGAACAGTTGTTTTTTTCTTTTCTCCTTTATGTGCATTCTAAGCAAAATAGCTTACTAAAATATATGTACCATTTTAAAAATCATTTCTTTGGAAATTGGCTGGTTGATAAATTATAAATGAAATAGGCAGTGTATCTTTTTAAAAATATAAATTAGTGAAGAACCAAATAATTATGCTTTAACATAAAGTGAGCAAGCATTTAAAATATTCTAAAAAATGCATATCTATTACAGTTGAGAAAATTTCCATTTTTACTTTATAAATTCAATTACTGTTAGAAAGAATCACATCTGCTTACATTCATTTATATATTATCTGTTAAACTTAAGTGCTTTACTAAAAATTATCATTCACTAAAGCTAATACTAAATATTTCACAATTAACAGAGATTAAAAAGCAAAATTTCTTGAAGATTTTCTGCATATTATTTTTACCCTAGAAAAAGATGTTGCTAGACTAAAATAAAATGGATGAATATATAAAAGGAGTTAACGCAAAACAAAAGTTTATTTTGATGTGTCTAGATAGTTTTATTAAATATGACATACAAAGATGCATCCACTTGATATATATTACAAGGAAATGTTTTAAGTAAGAATATTGGTCTGGAACATCAAAGGTATAGTTATATAAGTAATTTTAAGGTTGAATTAATTTTAGATACAAAGATATGTGTTAGCCACTTGAATTTTTAGATATCTATTAAGCAGAAATGGCAGTATTATTTTACAGATAATGCAGTAACCTAATGCCATATGATTTTCCAAAGCAAAGGTAAAGGAGGTTTTTTAACTGCAGGTGGTATTAATATGAGTTCCTTGAAATGTGGATGCCTTGATCATAGTCTTAAACACTTTTTCTTCTAGAAACCCAGAAGTCCTTGTCCTAATTATGTATGTGCTATCTAGCAGCTGAAAATGTGACAATAAAGTGCTAATACCTCCTATCTATATATATAAGAAGCCAGCGACCACAATGCTGTAACAACTGGAATGACCAGTCGCTATGATGCCCTCTGTGGCCAGCTAACTGGCCCGATCAGGGGGTGGGGCTGGCTGGCCAACCTCCCAAGGCCCCTCCCCCCGGCTGCCCCCACCCTCAATTGCCCCCCCCCCCACACCCAAT
>NW_005353931.1:486395-501056 GCF_000412655.1 Myotis brandtii
TCCGCCCCCAATCGCCCCCCCCCACCAATCGGGGGTGGGGCCCGCTCGCCAACCTCCCACAGTCCCTCCCCTGGCTGCTGACCCCCAACTGGCCTCCCCACCCCAATCAGAGGTGGGGCCTGCCAGCCAATCGCCCATGGCCCCTCCCTCCAGCCAACCTCCTGCCGTCTCTCCTCCCAACAGGCCTGGCCCTTATCCGCCAAATGGGGTCAGGCCAGCCGGACCCCTACCCGTACATGAATTCATGCACTGGACCCCTAGTTTTTGTTATAATTAGTAAGTACTTAACTCTAAAAACAGTTCCACATAATTTCAGATATTGTAGTTTTATAAGTACCGCGCGCTAACCGATTGCGCCATTGGAGCTTCAAGATATTGTAGTTTTAAATAAGGTGGAGTCTCTGCTTTCTGAATCTCTGTAAAATAAATGTACAAATTTCATTTTAGAAGTGATTAATCAAAATTGTAACATCTTGCCATTGGAAACTTAACTGTAAATTAAATTAATTCACCTCATCTCAAATAGATATACAACCAAATGCATATTCTAAATTAGATTAGGATTTATGGTCCCATCCAAACCCCTTGATCTCATTACCAATTTTTATGAGGCTTCTTTAAAAGAATTCTTAATGTTCTTTGAAGTATCAGATAATAAATCCCCAGCTTATTTCCCAGATCATTATACCTGTATTTCTTAATCCAAGGCACTTTCATGGTCTACATAAATGCTGTCCTCTCCAGGAATCTCTCTGATGCCCAGTCCCAGAGCATCATGATATCCTTTCCTTTGAGCATTCACAGCATTGTAGCTTTTCACTTTTCTTATGACACTTATAGCTATGAATTCATGCTACAATGTAAGAATTATCTGTCCTACAATATAAAGATAGGATAAACCAAGGAAGTCCTAAGTTTTTACTAAAATGCTCAAGGATCTCTAATGGGCACTTATTAAGGTAGAAGGTATTGAGTTATGAACTGCAGGAATTCAAGAAATGTGAACCATTTTTCCTGATATCAAGGCAATAATACCATAGTAAAATATATTAGAAATAAAATCATAAACAGAGTAATAAAAATTTTATATATCAGTTCATGACCAGAAATGTGTAGTACATGATAATTATCAACGATATTAAGCATACCATAATTGTAATATGTCATTATAGGAAAGAAAGCCATCAGAATGCTGTGTTGATAAAGGATTTTTCTAGAAATTGGAATAATCATTGTGCTGAATGGTTACAATTCAGAGAGCCAGAATACAGGAGAAAAGTATGTATTTTGCATATGGAAAAATCTAGCAAAATCATAGAAATGTGCACTTTAGAGAATGTGCACTTTAGAGAATGAATGATTCATTCTGTGAGATGAGATTCTAAGAGAAAAGATAGCAGAATGGAAGAAAAAAAGGGAAATTCTCAGACTCCTCTTTGTGATGAATTGCATTACATGTCAGAACTGTGTGCTCCTTAGTAAATTGGAACATAGGACTCACAGTGGTGGTGCTGAGCTGAGGACAAGCAGAAAAAAAGGGAAACTGTAGACTCTTTTCAGGAATAATTTGAGATTGGCCCCAGAAGAGAATGGTCCACTTGTATTTGGCTTCCCTAATCCTATTAAATAACACAATTGTCCCATGTTAGAGGAAGTTCATAAAATATTTTTCTTTCTTATGTTTTTGTAGTGAGGAAGAGTGTAAGATATGTTACAAGTATTTCCTGAAATCTCTTTTTATATTTTAGAGGTAAAGAATTGTAGAAACTGGCATTAATTGTATTGAGCAATAAAGATATTTCAAACAATATTAAATGAAAATAGGTATAGAAAAGAATGATACTTTTTCTGTATTTAAACATTGACTAGGGAAAGGGAAAACATATTAAGTTTATAAACTGCTTTAGTATTAAGAAGGCATTTTTATCTGTCTTATAATAATATTTAAAATTTAATATAGTATTAATTGAATTTCTACAAGTATGTGTGGCCAAGATTTAAAGATTTTAAAGACATATGACACAGAATGTAAAAAAACACCAGCTGGTTGCCAGAAAGTGGTGGTTGGATTCTAAAGGATTCTGTGATAAAGGAGTTTTACTCTCTTGTAGGAAATTGGAAATTAAAACAACATTAAATCTCTGAACAGGACGTAAGTAACTTTGTGGCACAATATCTGTGTGGCTATTAAAGAATGTGCAAAGTAGATTATATTAAATAAAATTTTAATTAAAGAAATATGAGAGAGGGACACAGTTGTTTAAACTAAATATTCCATAACATGTTCACTTGTATGATAAAATAATAAGAAGACACATTATTATCAATTAATTCTATTGGAAAAAATGTCATGACTATATTGAGTACAGAGTCTTGTTGAATGTTTGAGTTAGCAAGCTTAAAAGTGTATTTTCTGATTAGATTAAGAGAAATCGCTGCATCCCTTATCTGTAGCATCCCTTATCTATATTTGCTTTGCTAAAGGTAGTTATTGGGAATTAAAGAGTATATAGCCTATGTGTACTCCCAAGTAATAGACATCCGTGGCTTCTGAGATGATGTGTTGATATGGAATATAGCTTCAAATTTCTACTCATGATACAATAGAAACAAAACAGGAAGGGGAGATTACTGGTTTCTAAAACCTTTCATCTTCTCTACTATACATTTTCAGTCTCTTTTTTTCTTCTATTATCCTTATTCTCTATTTCTCTGTTGGCTTCTTAGACTTCTGTTAAATGGTTTTTCTTCAATACTTTCAATCCCAGCCTCCTACTTAGGATGCTGTCAATTTGCCTGCTTAATTTCACAGTAGACCTCCTTGAAAGAGTAGGGGACTTCACTATCTCTATTTCTTTATTGTCAATTCCCCTGTTACTCTATTACAATCAGCCCCTTCTCTCCCTGGTATTTTGATGAATCTCCTCTCACAGAATCATGTGTAGCTAGCTTTTTTGCATCTTTGCATACATCATTTCACTTTAAAGAATGTCATTTGTATATTCCCTGCACAGATCTTTCTCTAAATTATGGAACATATCCCCAGCTCCTTCTCATCACCTGGATGTCCTGGGTGTTTCATCATCTGGATGAAAGCATCTCAAACTCAAGGCTCTAAAATTATATCGTTTCTTACTGCTTCCTCCAGGGCTGCATATGTGTTGTCCCACCTCCAATGCATGATTTTGGAGAGTATCACTCTTTACTTGGTCACAAAGATAGAAACCTTAGAATTAAATTCCTTTCTCTGTATCTCATAATATATATACACATATATATAAAATCTCTGAATCCTTTTTTAAAATTTACTTTTATAAGAGCTCTCAATATTGTGTCTTTTTTTAATTGATTTTTTAGAGACAGGAAGGGAGAGGGATAGATAGTTAGAAACATCAATGAGAGAGAAACATCGATTCAGCTGCCTCCTACGCACTCCCCACTGGGGATGTGCCCGCAACCAAGGTACATGCCCTTGACTGGAATCGAACCTGGGCCTCTTCAGTCTGCAGGCCGATGCTCCATCCACTGAGCCAAACCAGTTAGGGCTCAATATTGTTTTTAATTGTTATCTGTCCTAGCAGAGACTTAGTTAAGATTTCTTTTCTTATATTTTTACTTTTATTATCATTATTTTTTAAAATATATTTTTATTGATTTAAGAAAGGAAGAGAAAGATAGAAATATCCATGATGAGAGATAATTATTGGTTGCCTGCCTCTTGCACCCCCCCCACTGGGGATCAAGCCCACAATGCAGGCATGTGCCCTTGTCTGGATTCGAACCTGGGACCCTTCCGTCTGCAGACCAACACTCTATCCACTGAGCCAAACCAGCTAGGGCATTTCCTTTTATTATTTTAACCTGATTTATTAACTTATAAACATCGCCTCTTGCCTGGCAAGCAGCATATGCCTCTTAAAGATGTGATCTCATCTTTCTAATTCATCTCAGGTCACTCTCTTCAACTTGTCATTCTGTGCACTCTGTTCACACAGGACTAAGTATTATGCTTCCATCAAGGCTTTTCATAGGTCCATGCCTTGGACTGTGTTTCTTCTCTTACACAGAATACGCTTTCCTGGATTTCTACATTTAAATTCCTTCAAAGCGCAATAAAAAAGTCCACTTCTCTTAAATCACTCCTAACTGTGTCAGGCAGAAATATACCCTTTTATTCATTTTAATAGTATTTTAAACTTTTTTTATTGATGGCATTATATTTTATTGGCAGTTTCTTATGTATCTGACACTCAAAATAGACTGTGCTTTCCCTAACAGCAATATTATGTTTTATTCCTTCTGCAAACACATTCTGTGAAAATATGCCTAGTATATAGCAGGTATTTAATAACAGTCATTGAATCAGTGCTCCTAATAAAGCACTCATTGCATTGCATCCATATATGCAATCAACAAATATTTATTGATTACTTTCTGTACACCACTCACTATTCTAGTTTTTAAGTAATAGCTGTAAATACACAGAATCCTTGATATGAAGCTTACATTTTAGTGAAGGATAAAGGAACCGATAAATAATTTCACAGAGTGCTAAGTTCCATGAAATAAATTCAGGAACAATGCAGTGTGAAGAAAGATAGAGCTAAGGGAGATCTTAGGAAGGGAGGTCATGCAGGAACTCACCGAGGAAGTGACATCTGGTTGAGACCTGTGTAATGTGAAGGAAAAGCACACAGAAAAATCCCAAGGGAAGAATGAGTATACCATGTTGTAGGAACTGCAAGGAGACCAGGGTGCCCTAGGAAAAAGAAAGGAGCGCAGAGCTGTCTGAAAGATGGCATTGAGAGAGTTGGGTATAGGAGGCCTGGGTGAGGAGCATTGAATTTCCTTTCAAGTATGATGGAAGGGCTTGGCAGATTGTCAGTGTTAGAAGATTTCTCTGGCTGCTTGACAATAGGAGTCCAGGCAGAGAGAACAAAGAAGAGGCTACAAAAATTCCTAGTTGAAATTATTGTTGTTTGTTTTATGGTAGTAGCTCTGGAGGTGATGAGAAGTGGTTAGAATCAAGATGTATTTTGAAGGTGCCTTACATAGAAATAGATGGATTGTATATGGAGTTCAACATTTAAGAGGAATCAATATAATTGCTAATTTTTTGACACGAGCAACTGTGTAAATGATGATGCTATTTAATAATGGAAAAAACTTAGGGGGAAAGTATAATAGTAAGTTTATTTGTCTGAATTGCTAATAGAATATGGACTCTGTGAGAGCAGATCCCTTGGCTTATTCTTTGAATCTCCAGTACAGTGCTTAGCAAAAGTAGACTTTTTGTAAATAGTAATCATCTCTGAATTTTATTAACAAAGAACTGTTGTTAATATTCTTATTTCTAGAATCTTCAGCCCAAGCTCAATCAACAGATATAATGGAGTGTGCTAAATGCACTGAGGGAAGGAGGATACATTAATGAATAAAAAGACAGAAATGCTTGCTCTCATGGAAACCATTTGCTTATATTCTAGTGGGATAATTTATATGCTAAAATGCAGAAATTAAATATATAGTTCATTGGATGGTGATAATTGCTGCAAAAAAAAGTAAAACAGAAAAAGGCAACTGAGGTGAGCGGACATTACAAATTTACAGAATGAACAAAAGCATTGAGAAAGCAGCATCCTTGGTGTGTTCTAGGAACAGCAAAAGGCTGTTGTGGCTGGATAAAAGAGGTGAAATAGTTGGACATGAATGCCAAATGTCAGGAGGGGCAAGATTACGTAGAGGCAAATTATCTACTGTAAAAATGTTGACTTTTATGCTGAGAAAAAAAAAAGGAATTGAGAGGTTTTCAGCAGAGAGATAGCATGTTATGGTATATACTTTAACAGGACCCCTCTGGCTGCTGTGTTAAGAAGGTACCGCTTTGGGGGACGAGAGTTGGGTGGTAGAGTTGGGAGGACAGAAATAAGCCAAACAGCTACTATAGTAATCTGAGAAGAGATAGTAGCAGCCCAAACCAGGATGAATAATAACAGTGACTGTTGGAAACCATCGTTGGACTGTGGGTATATTTTGAAATTTTGAAATTACAATCTACAGAATTTTCTGATGTACAGGTTTGAAGAAAGTTTGAGGGAAATAAAAATATATAAGGCTTTGAGCCTGAACAACTAGAAGAATGGATTGTTCATTTGTTGAGATAAAGAAGAAAATACAAAACATGAGGAGCTCATATTTAGACCTCCTGAAATAGAAATACCTATTGACATCCAACTGTAAATAATATGGAGAAGTTGTGCACATGAGTTTATAATATAAGAGAGCTGTCTATGCTACAGTTATGGATTTTGGAATTATCGAAGTTTATCAGTTTTTCAGGTTAAAAACTTGGTAACATCATCAAGGGGTTTATAGAATCAACCACTTGGATAGTTCAAAATTAAGAAATTGCAGGGATAAGGAGGAACTGGCAAGAGTATGCTATTAACAAAAACCAGGAGAGTTGTGGTATCATGGAAGCCAAGTAAATACTATGTTTAAGTGAGGAGGAAGGAAGCAATTACATAAAACATTAATAATTATGCTCACAAGAAGATTTATCATCCAATCTGGTTAAAGGGGTCACTATTAATTATATTTGAACAAAGGACACAACTAGTACTATTCCAGGAAAACTGGAACAAAGTGATATTTTCAGTATGGTGAAGACTGAGAATTATCATTACATTCAGCAATGTGGAAATCTTATGATCTTGAGACTAAAAATAAATACTTTATTTTGGTAAAGTATTCGTATTAAAAGTATGATTGAGTAGGTTCAAGAGATTATGAGGGGAAGGGAATTGTAAGTAATAAGAATAGGCAAATCATTGGGAAAAAAAATTGCTATAAAGAAAAAATGAAGTGGAGCTAAGAGAGGTGATAGAGTCAAAATAAGTTAAAATATATGAATGAGAGGAAGGGAATTGTAAATAATAATAGGCAAATCATTGGGAAAAAATTGCTATAAAGAAAAAATGAAGTGGAGCCAAGAGAGGTGATAGAGTCAAAATAAGTTAAAATATATGTTTATTAAAGTTCCATTTTAAACATTTTTAAATGTACAGTTGAGTGATAAATAATCCACATTTTTGTGCAACCATCACCACCTTCAATATCCACAATTTTTTCAACCTTCAAAACTGAAGCTCTTCATCCATTGAACAATAACTCTCCATTATTTCTCTTCCCAACCCCTGCCAACCACCATTCTATTTCTGTCTCTATAAATTTGACTACTTTAAGTATGTCATATAGGTATAATCATAAGTGTTTGTCTTTTTTTTGTGATTGGATTATTTCACTAAGCAGTTTTTAAAGTTTATGTTGTAGCACGTGACAGTATTTTTAAGGCTGAATAATGTTTTATTGTATGTATATACCACATTTTATTTATCATTCATCTATCAATTGACCCTTAAATTGTTTCTACCTTTTGGCGATTATAAATAACTAGTGGCCCAATGCACTTAATTTTTGCCCGTGGGGGGGGGGGGGTTTCCCTCAGCCTGGCCTGCACCCTCACCAATCTTGGACCCACAGGGATCGGGCCTAAACCGGCAGTCGACCATCCCTCTTGCAATCGGGAACTGCTGGCTCCTAACTGCTCACCTGCCTGCCTGACTAATCACCCCTAACCACTCTGCCTGCTAGCCTGATCACCCCAACTGCCCCCTCTGCTGGCCTGCTCACCCCCAACTGCCCCCCACCTCGCTGACCTGGTTGCCCCCAACTGCCCCCCCCCCCATGGCCTGATTGCCCCCAACTGCCCACGAGTTACCCTCGCAGGTAGCAGCTGATGATTAAGGGAAGAGGGCATGATTGTTTCCTGGGACTGTAGTTATGGAAGCTTTGCAGAGGGTTCCACAGCCTCGGAGGGGCAGGCTCTGGCCAGCAGCCCTATAGCAGTGGTCATCCCTGGAGGTGCTGGCGAGGGGCAGGGTGTTAGGAGGGCACTAGGGGGGCAGTGAGGCTGAAGGGGGAGTAACTGTCAAACCTTCCTGCTTGGCGCCATTCTTTAAATTGTATGTGGCTGTTTCTCAGCTGTACCTGCTCAGGGCGGGGCTCCAATTTCCTGGAGCGGGGTGGGAGCCAGGCCAGGGTAGAGCCAGGTGGGCTAGGAGGGCGGGTTTAGCTGCGGCCCAGGCAAAGTTCAGCATGCTTCCACTGCAGAGATGGCGCTACTGCTGTCGGGGGGAAGGGTCTGACTTTGGGGGACCACTCGGGCCTGCCTCCACCTGGGTCTGGAGTTGTAGGGAGGAGAGGCGTGCCCGGCCCCAGCAGAGAGGTCCTGGCAGCAGCGGGCCGCTGGCCCTGGGTGCCTAGGGGGCGCTGATAGTGGTGGCCAGCATGCTATTGTTGTGGGCACCCCTGGCAGGGGTGGTGGGGGAAGAGATCAGGAGTCGTAGGTGGGGGTGGCAGCTACCCCTAAGGCTGAGTCTTCTCCCTGTCTGGTCAGCCTCCCCATCCCCCCGGAGTGCAGGGGCTGGGGTAGGGTGTCCGTCTGTCCCCCTGGGGGTACGGGGGCTGAGATAGCGTGTCCGTGCAGGAGAATTGGAAGAGCTCCCTGTGGCCACTTCCACTTCCTTCTTTGTAGTCCTGGCTCCTGTCAGGCACTCTCCTCAGACCCCTGGGAACTTGGCTCCAGCTGTCTGCCCCCTGCTGCGCGCACAGCCTCCTGCTGGTCTGTCAACATGCAAATTGGTCATTACTGGGACACTGTAAAGGACAATTAGCATATTACCTCTTCATATGTATAGATATTTATGTGAATGTGATTATATAAAGAAAATAAATATCTACTTTAGTCTCTGTTTTCAATTCTTTTTGGGTATATATTATTCTTTTTTAAGACACCAAATCTAATATATTTGTAGTCTTTCTGTATTTCTGCTGACCAGTACAGAATCTGCAAAATAAATTATTTTTCTCTATGTCCAACAAATAATATTTAGGGTGAAAACATGGATAATTAAATATCAGTCAACCTTCAAAATTGGTGCTTTAGGTCAGCAAAGTGATTTGGGGTCCTGGGTAGGTAGAGGCATACTCTACATCTGATAATAAAGCATCATTGTTGTTTTTTCAAAGCTCTGCCTGATCAGTTAGGTACCTAGATGTTAATTTGGTGCCTCTTTGGAACTTGTCTTAATAGCTATTTTAGTTTACAACTCAATTAGTAAACCATATCCTGCTGGAAATCAGGATGGGAATAGGTTAAATTGTATAGGCGATAAAGATTTGCCTTGGCAATGTTAACATCAGATTATTGTTATTGTCCTTGCTCTACCTCTTTTTTATTTTATTTGGCTTTGATATTTTCAGAAACTGTCATCTTAGGTTTGATTATGTATATTCTATCCAAGTCTCAGAGTTTTAACCTGCTTTGTTTTGAACCACAACATCAGCTGGACACAAATCTCTGAGTATATTGTAAAGCACTAGTAGAGGATGAACAAATAGAATGACTCCCAGAGCAAACTTAAGCAAATGGTGTAATCAGAACACTTGCAGGATTTTTATAGCAATGGCAACCTCCCTAAATTGATGTGTATGTGTACATATAAATCTGTCCTAATACCAATTACTATGCTATTTGTCTATCACTAAAAGCTGACTCTTTCCTAATTAGCCTCCTGCTCCCTTTCTTACCAATGTCATTAGTTAGACTCTGCAACATTGTAATTCAACTAGAGGCCTGGTGCACAAATTCTTGCACGGGTGGGGTCGCTCAGCCTGGCTGGCCATTGGACCGTCTCTCTCAGTGCTGATTGTGGCCAGCCTGCCAGGGGGAGGGACCGCGGGAGGTTGGTTGGCTGCGGGAGGTTGGCTGTGGGAGCACTGACCACCAGGGGGCAGCTCCTGCATTGAGCGTCTGCCCCCTGGAGGTCAGTGAGCATCATAGATACCGGTCGACTGGTTGTTTGGTCGCTTAGGCCTTTATATGTTTAGATATTTCATTACATAATTCTGGCATCTTGAAATTGTTCAGAACAAAGAGATTGATTGAAGGGAACATTTTGGCTAAACTGTGCCCCTGCTTAGCACCATGCTCTTCTTACTTTAGGAACTCTATTTACATCAGTAGGAGAATGTTTGAGTTCCTGGAATAATGTATGGTCTTGTTTCAAAGTCTTTGCATGAAGGGCCATCTCTGCTTAAAATAACTTTCTCTTTGACTCTCCTTCAATCATTTATTTCACAAGAAAACCTCTTTTGACTCTAACTTAAGTCAGTTCCGTCTATCATATAATGTCACAGCACAATGCAGTGCTCTTTCTTAGCACTTATTATAACATGTATTTTTATGATTATTTGAATTACATCTATTTCACCTACAAAACTGTCAACTGCTGTGCCTAAGGATCCTGCCTGCTTTCACTCACTGCTGCATTCTTGATTCCTTGCATAGTGTCTGACACTCACAAACTATTTATTTAATGAGTTAATGGATGAATAAATGATAGAATGAATGATAAAAACCTGGAGAGAAAATTTTTGAAATGTATTTATGTGAATTTAATGTATTCTGTGGTCTTGTTAGTAGTAAGTATAGTGTGGCTTAAGGAATTGGACAACAATCTTGAATAAGAACTGAACAATAAGAACTTCAGAGCTGATAGCAGGGGAACAAGCTCTCTTGTCTATTTCATCACTTTGAATTGAAACTTTGAAACAGCAGAACACAGAAGGATCTTTGATGGGCAGACATTTTTCAAGAGAAAAGTAGGAATCAAAAATCCATAAACAAAACTGCTATTTTCTTACTATGCTGCTCATATGACCCAACTGATGAATGCTTTTTTTACCCAGGACAGCTTAAATTTTACATAGGCAAGATTAGTTAGTAATCCACACATTTGATCATATTCTAATTCTCTCATGTTTAATTGCCGTGCAAAACTGTACTTTGACAGATAGTTTACTTCATGATCATTTGGGATATATGGAAGCTTATTGATTTATTATTATCAGTTGGAACAAGCAATTATTTGGTACTTATATGTACCAGGTGCTGGCCTAGGTATTTTGCATATATTATTTAATTGCAAAGTATTTTATAATTCATTTGAACTAAACAGAAAGAGAATCTGCGTTTTCATATGTTATGGAAATCTAAATCTGCTACATTCAGTCAAGTGTAAGTAGATTTATTATTACCACCGCAACTAGCTGTTGTGTCCTGGCTGACCTCGAGTGGTCTTCCAATGAGGAATGGTCCTATTAAAATCTTTGATCTTTTTTTGAAAAATGACACCTCTATTACAGTCACTATTAACATAGACTAAGTGACAAAAAGTACAAGAGTGGCCAGTAGTCCTCTCCACATTACACATGTTAAAGCAGGACTTTGCTCTATGGCTGCTGCTGCTGCTGTTTGTAAAACCCAGCTCTGCTTGATTCTTTGCCTTTTAGTCACAAAGCCTGCCAGATCCTTTGATCATAAAGTCACCCCAGGCTCACAGTCGTGGTCAGGTTGGTCTGTCTGCTCCTCTTCTTTCTAAGCAGTGATATCAAAGGTTGTGGCTCATGTATGTAAGTATTGGTTCAGCATGTATATAAAGTATTTCTTCTGCCTACTCTATTTGCAACTACTGTATCTCAGGTCTCTCACCAGCGGTGGCTTGCGTTATTGATTCTCTACAAATGCCCTTATATGCAGAAATATTAAGCTGAGATCAATATAGGGTTTTTGGTTTTTGGGGGGCACAGTTAATACATGCACTATTATTTCACTTTGTACATACTCTTCGATTAATTATTAACTCCAATGGATTAAATCTAAAAAGAAAAAAACATCAATTGAGCTGTTAAGTGTATAGAGTACACAATTTTGGGGATACCCTATCTCTATATAAAAAAAGCTAGAGACCTTAACACTGTCATGACCATAACGACCTAACGATCGGTCACTATGACACCCACTGCGGCCAGCAAACTGGCCAGATCACCCCCAACACCCCAATCAGGGTGCAATCAGGGTGGGGCCAGCTGGCCAACTGCCTTGGCTGGCAGAAATTTGGGGTCGAGGTACCTTGGAGTTCCTCGGTCTCAGCTGCGTGGGAAAGCTCTCCTTTGATGGAAGTGGACCCGGGATCAGGGCACTGGACTCAGGGATGGGGTAGGGAGGATTTCCTGGTGGCAACAGCAGTTCCTGCAGGCCACACACAACATCTGAGCATCTGGCCCAGGTCAGAACAGTGGCAGGAATAGGGGCCATGGGGCACAGGGGGCAGCGGCACACAGGAGCCTGGAGGTGCGAGGCCTTACATGGGCTCTTACCCTGCCCCACCTGCTGGGCCCAGCAGCACCAGTAGGTGGGCCATGATGTGGTGCAAGGCACTGGGCCACAGGCAAGAGGGGAAGCAAGCCAGGAGGGCAAGACCCCATGCCAGACAGAGCCCAGAGCAGCTTGGGCGGGGCC
The DNA here is from genome assembly GCF_000412655.1 of Myotis brandtii. Classification (NCBI taxonomy): domain Eukaryota; kingdom Metazoa; phylum Chordata; class Mammalia; order Chiroptera; family Vespertilionidae; genus Myotis; species Myotis brandtii. Next base: position 498,820 of record NW_005353931.1, read on the forward strand.
AGAGCTGGAAACCCTGGCAGCCCATGCCTTGGAATTCAGAGGTCAGCCCCACTTCAAGAGAGAGGGTGTGGCAGAAAGTGGCAAAGCCACAGGAGGGATAGGGAATATTCTGGCCATCTTCAGGAAACACAGCTGCCACAGTCTTCAGTAACTATGAACAGATAATCTTCGGTCTTGGTTCTACAGAAGAGAAAGTTGAGACTCAAAGAAGGGAGCCTTCCGCAACACCTCACCCACTTCTCATACCTGACCCTGTGCAAAGCTAGAGCCTTAACACTGTCATGACCATAACGACCTAACGATCGGTCACTATGACACCCACTGCGGCCAGCAAACCGGCCTGATCCGGGCCAGATCACGCCCAACACCCCAATCAGGGTGGGGCCAGCTGGCCAACTGCCTTGGCTGGCAGAAATTTGGGGTCCGGGTACCTTGGAGGGGTTTGGTCTCAGTCTTGGGCAGCTGTGTGGGCAAAGCTCTCCTTTGATGGAAGTGGACCCGGGATCAGGGCACTGGACTCAGGGATGGGGTAGGGAGGATTTCCTGGTGGCAACAGCAGTTCCTGCAGGCCACACACAACATCTGAGCATCTGGCCCAGGTCAGAACAGTGGCAGGAATAGGGGCCATGGGGCACAGGGGGCAGCGGCACACAGGAGCCTGGAGGTGCGAGGCCTTACATGGGCTCTTACCCTGCCCCACCTGCTGGGCCCAGCAGCACCAGTAGGTGGGCCATGATGTGGTGCAAGGCACTGGGCCACAGGCAAGAGGGGAAGCAAGCCAGGAGGGCAAGACCCCATGCCAGACAGAGCCCAGAGCAGCTTGGGCGGGGCCAGAGCTGGAAACCATGGCAGCCCATGCCTTGGAATTCAGAGGTCAGCCCCACTTCAAGAGAGAGGGTGTGGCAGAAAGTGGCAAAGCCACAGGAGGGATAGGGAATATTCTGGCCATCTTCAGGAAACACAGCTGCCACAGTCTTCAGTAACTATGAACAGATAATCTTCGGTCTTGGTTCTACAGAAGAGAAAGTTGAGACTCAAAGAAGGGAGCCTTCCGCAACACCTCACCCACTTCTCATACCTGACCCTGTGCAGCATTGTTTCATTGAAAGTAGAGGATCCAAAATGTTTTTAGATCTTTTTTTTGGGGGGCACAGTTAATACATGCACTATTATTTCACTTTGTACATACTCTTTGATTAATTATTAACTCCAATGGATTAAATCTAAAAAGAAAAAAACATCAATTGAGCTGTTAAGTGTATAGAGTACACAATTTTGGGGATACCCTATCTCTATATAAAAAAAGCTAGAGACCTTAACACTGTCATGACCATAACGACCTAACGATCGGTCACTATGACACCCACTGCGGCCAGCAAACCGGCCTGATCCGGGCCAGATCACGCCCAACACCCCAATCAGGGTGGGGCCAGCTGGCCAACTGCCTTGGCTGGCAGAAATTTGGGGTCCGGGTACCTTGGAGGGGTTTGGTCTCAGTCTTGGGCAGCTGTGTGGGCAAAGCTCTCCTTTGATGGAAGTGGACCCGGGATCAGGGCACTGGACTCAGGGATGGGGTAGGGAGGATTTCCTGGTGGCAACAGCAGTTCCTGCAGGCCACACAAGACACCTGAGCATCTGGCCCCGGTCAGAACAGTGGCAGGAATAGGGGCCATGGGGCGCAGGGGGCAGCGGCACACAGGAACCTGGAGGTGCGAGGCCTTACATGGGCTCTTACTCTGCCCCACCTGCTGGGCCCAGCAGCACCAGTAGGTGGGCCATGATGTGGTGCAAGGCACTGGGCCACAGGCAAGAGGGGAAGCAAGCCAGGAGGGCAAGGCCCCATGCCAGACAGAGCCCAGAGCAGCTTGGGCGGGGCCAGAGCTGGAAACCCTGGCAGCCCATGCCTTGGAATTCAGAGGTCAGCCCCACTTCAAGAGAGAGGGTGTGGCAGAAAGTGGCAAAGCCACAGGAGGGATAGGGAATATTCTGGCCATCTTCAGGAAACACAGCTGCCACAGTCTTCAGTAACTATGAACAGATAATCTTCGGTCTTGGTTCTACAGAAGAGAAAGTTGAGACTCAAAGAAGGGAGCCTTCCGCAACACCTCACCCACTTCTCATACCTGACCCTGTGCAGCATTGTTTCGTTGAAAGTAGAGGATCCAAAATGTTTTTAGATCTTTGCTATTTTAGGCAGGAAAGAATTTAGCACAGGGAATTGGTGCTTGGGAAATCAT
>NW_005353931.1:501871-502118 GCF_000412655.1 Myotis brandtii
AAATGGGGTCATGCTTTATATATGTGTTATAACAAGTTTTTCACTTCATAGATCATTAATGTGTTTCCTGTTAAAACCATACTTAGAGAACATTATTTATCATTCATTTTATTGACCTTCAGGCTCCTGTGTGCCGCTGCCCCCTGCGCCCCACGGCCCCTATTCCTGCCACTGTTCCGACCGGGGCCAGAGAAGAAGGGAGAGAGAGAGAGAGAGAGAGAGAGAGAGAGAGAGAGAGAGAGAGAGA
>NW_005353931.1:502165-502841 GCF_000412655.1 Myotis brandtii
ATCCACCACTTTCTGGTGTATGGGACGATGCTATGCTGGTACCCTGACTCCAAATTCCAGCCTACAGAACTGTGAGAAAAACACATTTCTGTTGTTTAAGCCAAACAAATTTATGATATTTTGTTATGGCTGTCTGAGCTGAATAATCTATACTAATAAAAGGGTAATATGCTTCCGGACAAAGCCACCGTGTCGGGGGCCAAGACAGAGGTGATTAGGTGTGATAAGTCTGTCTGGAGAGCAGTTAGTGGCAATCAGTCTGGCAGGGGAGAGAGTTAGGGGTGATCAGGCCAGCAGGGGAGGGCAGTTAGGGGTGATCAGGCAAGCAGGCAGAGTGGTTAGGGGCAATCAGGCAGGCAGGCAGGTGAGCAGTTGAGAGCCAGCAGTCCCATATTGTGAGTGGATCGGGCCTAAACCAGCAGTCGGACATCCCTCAAGGGGTCCCAGTTAGATAGGGTGTAGGCCTGAATGAGAGACCCCCCATGCATGAATTTCATGCACCGTGTCTCTAGTATTTATATAATCATGTATAATAATTTATAACTTATTTATAGATTACTAGAGGCCCGGTGCACAAAAATTTGTGCACTCGGGGGGCGGGGGGAGGGGGTCCCCCAGCCCGGCCTGTGCCCTCTCGCAGTCTGGGACCCCTCGGCAGATAACGACCTGCTGGCTT
>NW_005353931.1:503373-518787 GCF_000412655.1 Myotis brandtii
AGAGTTGCAGATGAGAGGCCGGCAAGTGTGGCGGGGAACGTTGGAGTCTGCAGCAAGCAAGCCTCGTGCTCGCTTCAGTGCCTGGCTGCCGGCCGCCATCTTGGCTGACAGTTAATTTGCATATACTCACTGATTAGCCAATGAAAAGGGTAGCGGTCGTACGCCAATTACCATGTTTCTCTTTTATTAGTGTAGATAGTTTCAGTACTGAATTTCATTATGGGAATGAGAAAAGGTTACAGAGCTGTGGGAAATTTGTGTTGTTCATTATTTTAAAAAAATATTTTTTACTGATTTCAGAGAGGAAAGGAGAGTGAGAGAGAGATAGAAACATCAATTATGAGAGAGAATCATTGAGTGGCTGCCTCCTGCACACCCCCTACTGGGATTGAGCCCACAACCCAGGCATGTGCCCATGACCAGAATTGAACCAAGGTCCCTTCAGTCTGCAGGCTGAGGCTCTATCCACTGAGCCAAACCATCTAGGGGTTGTTCATTTTAAAAATTTTGTTTCCATATAGAATTCACCCTAAAATCCAGTTAGCACCAACTTCTAATATATTGTAATCACTGTAGTGCCATTCTCATTTTTACTTAAAATATAACAAATTTTCAATTAAACTATCAGGTAAAATAGACAATATAGAAAACAATCAGTCATTTTGCATTAGGGAGATAAAAGTTGTTATGTTGTATCATTATAACTTTATCCTTTGGGGTCCAATCTTTAACTTATTAATTTATTACAGATATAATAATCTCACAATAGTAATAAAAGTGGATTCTAAGAAAATCACGAAGTCCAATATAACTAATAATGGCTTGATTCTGTATGATTAGTTTAGAGTCTTTCAGCTAATTGTTGAGAATATTTCAAATTTATTTTGTTTAAAATTTATCTTCAGTATTGTAGCAGTATAATCCTACAAATGGTATAGCTATTATAATTTTATTGTTTATGCAGTACATATTTATAGCATGCCCACTATGTATAAAGCCACTATGTTCTAAATGCTTAAATACACCCTGTGATTAATCGACAAAAAAAATAATACTACTCTTTTGTTTGTTGATGTTGTCTACATTTTGTGTTTCAGTGAAGGCAAATTATTCTGATACTAGTTTACAAGTCTTTAACTTCATTTGTGAGAATGACTAACATTTTTACATGGAAAAAGAAGATTACAAAACACACACCTGAATTTCATTCAAGCTCATAGATAACTGTAGACAGAAAAGCCCTAAATTTTGCCATCCTTGCACTATGGCAGATTATATTTTTGCTAGAACATCATGATTCTCTCAGAAATACATAGGAAACAGCACTGGAGGCTTGTAGCTCTCATCTTTCTGTCTTTTACAACTCAAATATTTGTCTGAAAATTATGTACTTGAAAAGCTCAAAGTATGCTACAGGGAATCAACAAGTTCTATAGGGAAATACTGGTTAATACCTGTTTTGATAAATTTCATTTAATAATAAAATATAGTTTTTCTTATAATTTTTGACCTTTGGGTTTAGTCTGTTATCCATGTTATATCAGTATCCTTTTTTAATATTCTATATTATACTAGAGTCCTGGTGCATGACAGTTGTGCACTGGGTGGGAGGGGTGTCCCTCAACCTGGCCTGTGCCCTCTTGCAGTCCAGTACCCCAAGGGGGATGTCCGAATGCTGGCTTAGGCCTGCCCTGGGAGCGAGCCTAAGCCAGTCAAGGGGTTCATAGTGCTTCTGTGGAGGTGGTAAAGGCTCCCACCACTGTCTTTGCAATCGCCAGCCCCAGGCTTCTGGCTGAGCGGCACTCCCGCTGTGGGAGTGCACTGACCACCAGGGTGCAGCTCCTGCAGTGAGCGTCTGGCCCCTGGTGGTCAGTGCTCATCACAGCGACTGGTCATTCTGCCATTCAGTTGTTTTGCATATTAGGTTTTTATTATATAGGATAAAAATTTTTAGAATTTTAGAAACTTTAATACCTATTTCAGCAAATGCTCAAAATAACCAACATCTTTGTATCTATAATATCATTAAAACAAAACATTCTTGTTAGTGGCAACTAATGATTTTCAGCTTTCACACAGACTTGACCCATCTCTTCTAGTAACAGTTTTCCTATCATTTTAAATTATAGTCAGTTCAAAATATCATTTTAATGATATCAGATTAGAAGAGAGCCCTGTACAGTTTGACAGCTGTGCTTTATATTTAAGCTCAGTTAAAGCTCACTTTGAAGCAGCATGTCTTTGTAGTCATGAAACTTCTTAATGCTGTGACACATCTGTGATTGTGTGCATCAATCATAGTGGCGGAAAGCCATATTCCTCCTTAAGGGGAGATGCTATAGAGCAGGTAATGAGATGAGTGTTGCCATGTGTCTGTTATTGTGCAACCTTCCGATAGTTTAAATTCCCTTCCCAGCTCTTCCCCTTCTTTACATTCCCCTTCTTCCTTTCTACCCTTTTAGGAACATTGTCTGCTCTTGTTCCTTTGGTAAGCAATTCATTAAGCACTCTCTTTCTTGGGGTCTTACTATTTCTAAAAATAGTATTCAGCTCTTTTTTTTTCATTTTAAGGGTGTAACAAATAAGCATCTTAACAGGGAAATAAGAAGTTGTATGGGGGATAAAAAGAGGAACTTAGACTATAAACATATCAGGATAGTTACATATATGCAAGATATTTTTTGCTTTCTGTAGTCTTGTTCTTGGTTTATCAGTGACTCATTTGTTACCTATTGGATGCCTATTAGGCTTACCTATCTTTTCATCTTTCTAAAGACTGAAACATTTTGTAGTGTGGTCCATGTTTAAGCTCCACTTTCCAATAGAATCCTCAGCAAGACAGCTCCTCCTCTTACTGCATCTGGTCCTGGAGGTAAATTTAAAGTGAAACAACAGGACAAGAAATTGTTTTGAGCCATTTTATTTGAACCTTTTGCCATTTTCTTTATTTATTCAATCACTTGTGTATGGTTCAGGATACTTATTTATATACTAGAGGCCCGGTGCACAAAATTTGTGCACAGGAGGGGGGGGGTCCCCTCAGCCCAGCCTGCACCCTCTCCAATCTGGGACCCTTCGGGGATGTCTGAATTCTGGTTTAGGCCCGATACCGCAGGGCAGTCAGACATCCCTCTCGCAATCTGGGACCACTGGCTCCTAACCACTCACCTGCCTGCCTGCCTGATCACCCCAACACCTCTGCCTGCTTGCCTGATTGCCCCTAACTGCCCTCCCCGGCTGGCCTGATTTCCTCTAACTGCACCCCACTGCTGGCCTGATCTCCCCTAACCACCTCTGCCTCGGCCCCCTCCACAATGGTTTTGTCCGGAAGGAAGGCAGGATGACCGGAAGATGTTCCATCAACCTGATCTAATTAGCATATTACCCTTCTATTAGTATAGTAGTTATCACCATATTTATTAAGGACTTGTAAACAAAAAAGGTGGTATTGGTACTTTTGAGGATTTCACAATACCAAGTAAAATAAAGGCTTGGGAAGTTTTTTATATATTAGACCAGAGGCCCAATGCATGGATTCGTGCACTGGTGGGGTCCTTCGGCCTGGCTTGTACTCTCTCACAATCCGGGACCCCTTAGGGATGTTGGATTGCCAGTTTCAGCCTGCTCCCCGAAGGCCAGGCTGAGGGACCCCACCAGTGCATGAATCCATGTAGCACTGGGCTGGTTTCGGCTCAATCCCCGCAGGCCAGGCTGAGGGACCCCACTGGTGCGGGCTGGTTTTGGCTTGATCCCCGCAGGCCAGGCTGACGGACACTAGTATGCATATAAGATCTTTGGTTAATCAATTCCCGCCCTTCTCCCTCCCACTTTCCCTCTGAGATTCATCAGTCTGTTCTATGTTTCCATGCCTGTGCATTTAGCATCTGTCCCCTGGTGGTCAGTGAGTGTCAAAGCTACAGGTTGAATGGTCAAATGGTTAAACGGTTGCTTAGGCTTTTATATATATATATATAGATACCCCTTTGTCCTAGAGAACTATAATTTTTTTCCAAAACTGAGAAATAATATTTCTATGCTTACATCAACTAGAAAATAAAAAAATATTTCATATATTCATATTTTCAATGCTACAACTTCATAATTGTATGCATCTCATTCTCCCCCCTTTTGTGTCTCTCTATGTGTGTGTGTGTGTGTGAAGGTATATGTGGTAGCTGTGTGTCTCTTCTCCCTCTCATTTACCCCCCCTCCCTTCTTTGTCTTTCTTTCAGAATAGATTTGGGTTCTTTAGTATATTCTTTGCCTGAAAAGTAGTCAAGTTAGAAGTTAGGATAAAGGTTAACTCAATAGGCTTAGCATACTGTACTGTAAATTCAAATCTGGCCCTGCCAAGATACAAATATTCAGATTATCTCTGGAACATGATCTGATTTACTGTGTACAAATTTAAACCTTAAAAGTAAAATCCTCCAGGTAGTGCATTTTGTTGAGCTCTCACCTGGTTATTGATGAAAGTTTAAGGAAGTTTAAAAACAAGAAAGGCAAAAAGACAAATACTGTATGATTCCACTTTATGAGGTACCTAAAATAGTCACATTTATTGAGTCAGAAAGTAGAATGGTGGTTGTCAAAGGCATAGGGGTGAAATGGTTTTTTAATGTGCTTTTTAAAAAAAAAAAACAATTATAAATAAATAAATAAACATTGATCTGTAAGAAATACTTTATTTAAAGTGCAGTCATTTGTTCAATGTGACATGAATACATTTTAATCAGCTTTATTTTTCTGAAATTCAGCCATGCCTTTTCAGTCTCTAAAGCAAGGTATTATAAACTTTTACATTGCAATTAGAAATAAGGTTTGAAATTACAAGCCCTGTGGGGGGAAGTATGACAATTTTTTACATAGGTTCCTGATTAATACAATGGAAATGGAAGCTTAGGACCCCCAATTGTAGGCAAATCATTGCTATGTGATACAGCACAAGAAAAGAAGCTCCCAGTGGGGTGATGGGAGAAGGGAAATATGCATATTCAATGTGGTAGTGGTGAAAAAATAGACAAATAGATAAATGGAACAGAATAGAGAGCCCAGAAATAGACCCCCATTAAATATAGTGGCAAAGTAGCAAATGCAATAAAATGGAGCAGAGATAATCACTTCAACAGACAGTGCTAGAAACCATATGCAAAAATAATGACACAGGTGTTATATTAATAAAAAATTAACTCAAAATGGATCATGTGTAAAGTGCAAACTATAAAATCCTAGAATATAACATAGGAGAAAACCTAGATGGCTTTGGGTGTGATGATGACTTTTTATATATAACTCGAGGCCTGGTGCATGAAATTTGTGCACTTGGGAAGGGGTCCCTTAGCCCAGCTTGCGCCCTCTCACAGACCGGGAGCCTTCGTGGGATGTCCAACTGATGGCTTAGGTGAAGCGGGCCTAAGTTGTCAATTTGACATCCTTAGCACTGCCACGGAGGCAGGAGGGGCTCCCGCCACTGCTTCTGCACTCACCAGCCATGAGCTCAGCTTCTGGCTGAGTTGTGCTCCTCCTGTGGAAGCCCACTGAACATCAGGGGGCAGCTCCTGCAATGAGCATCTGCCCCCTGGTGGTTAGTGCATGTCATAGTGACCGGTCGTTCTGCTGTTGGGCTGAAACTGACTCTTCAACATCCCCCAAGGGGTCCCACATTGTGAGAGGGTGCAGGCTAGGCTGAGGGACCCCACTGGAGCACGATCGAGCCCGGGGAGGGATGGGAGAGGTTGACTAGCCAGAGAGGGACCATGAGAGGGCTCCAGGGTGTGTCTGACCCGTCTCACTCAGTCCCAATTGGCCAGACCCCAGCACTAAGCTAACCTACGGGTCGAGTGTCTTCCCCCTGGTGGCCAGTGCACATCATAGCGACTGATTGACTGTCTGCCCCTGGTGGTCAGTGTACATCATAGAGAGTGGTTGAGCATTACTATCATATCATTAGCATATTATGCTTTGATTGGTTGAACAGATGACCAGACGACTGGACACTTAGCATATTAGGCTTTTATTATATAGGATACCAAATACATGATCCGTGACTAACACAATTGATGAGCTGGACTTCATTAAAATTAAAAATTGATGTTCCATGAAAGACAATAGCAATATAATTAGAAGACAGCCCATATTTTTGAAAAAATATTTGCAAAAGATACATCTTATAAGGGGATGCTATCCAAAATATACAAAGTACCCTTAAAACTCAACAATATACATTTACCTCAGTGTAGAAATGTAACAGATGTTAAAAGACACCTAACCAAAGAAGATATACAGATTGGTAAATAACATGTGAAAATATCTTTCACATTGTATTTAATCATGGAAAGGTAAATTAAAACAATGAAATACCACTGTATACCTATTAAAATGGCCAAAATCTGGAACACAAATAATATTCAATTTTGGAGAAGATTAGAGCAACAGGAACATGCTTTATTGATGGTGTGAAAATATAGCAGCCACTTTGGAAGACAATTTGATAGTTTCTTACAAAACTGAACATACTCATACCATACTATTCAGCCATCACACCCCTTGGTATTTAACCAGAAGAGCTGAACACGTATGTTCTTTCACAAACATGCACATACATATTTATTGCAGCTTTAGTCATAATTGCCAAAACTTGGAAACAACCACAATATGTTTCAGTGGGTGAATTGATAAATGGTGTTTCTTCCAGACATTGGAATATTATTTAGTGCTAAAAATAAATGAACTATCAACCCATGAACATACATGGAATAACCTAAAATTCATATTACTAGGTAAAAGAAGTCATTAAGTTGAAAGTCTACATACTGTGTGATTCCAAATATATGATATTTTGGAAATATTAAACTATGAAGACAATGAAAAAAAACTCTTGTTGCTTGCAGTAGTGTGTGTGTGTGAGTTGGGGGCTTGTGGGGAGGTGAATAGATAGAGCATAAAGGATTTTTAGGACAGTGAAAATGGTGTGAGTTGGGGGCGTGAAATTTGTGCACTTGGGAAGGGGTCCCTTAGCCCAGCTTGCGCCCTCTCACAGACCGGGAGCCTTCGTGGGATGTCCAACTGATGGCTTAGGTGAAGCGGGCCTAAGTTGTCAATTTGACATCCTTAGCACTGCCACGTGGGGAGTTGAATAGATAGAGCATAAAGGATTTTTAGGACAGTGAAAATTATGTGTATGTTATGATTATGATGGGTATGTCATACATTTGTCCAAAACATCAGGGGGCAGCTCCTGCAATGAGCATCTGCCCCCTGGTGGTTAGTGCATGTCATAGTGACCGGTCGTTCTGCTGTTGGGCTGAAACTGACTCTTCAACATCCCCCAAGGGGTCCCACATTGTGAGAGGGTGCAGGCTAGGCTGAGGGACCCCACTGGAGCACGATCGAGCCCGGGGAGGGATGGGAGAGGTTGACTAGCCAGAGAGGGACCATGAGAGGGCTCCAGGGTGTGTCTGACCCGTCTCACTCAGTCCCAATTGGCCAGACCCCAGCACTAAGCTAACCTACGGGTCGAGTGTCTTCCCCCTGGTGGCCAGTGCACATCATAGCGACTGATTGACTGTCTGCCCCTGGTGGTCAGTGTACATCATAGAGAGTGGTTGAGCATTACTATCATATCATTAGCATATTATGCTTTGATTGGTTGAACAGATGACCAGACGACTGGACACTTAGCATATTAGGCTTTTATTATATAGGATACCAAATACATGATCCGTGACTAACACAATTGATGAGCTGGACTTCATTAAAATTAAAAATTGATGTTCCATGAAAGACAATAGCAATATAATTAGAAGACAGCCCATATTTTTGAAAAAATATTTGCAAAAGATACATCTTATAAGGGGATGCTATCCAAAATATACAAAGTACCCTTAAAACTCAACAATATACATTTACCTCAGTGTAGAAATGTAACAGATGTTAAAAGACACCTAACCAAAGAAGATATACAGATTGGTAAATAACATGTGAAAATATCTTTCACATTGTATTTAATCATGGAAAGGTAAATTAAAACAATGAAATACCACTGTATACCTATTAAAATGGCCAAAATCTGGAACACAAATAATATTCAATTTTGGAGAAGATTAGAGCAACAGGAACATGCTTTATTGATGGTGTGAAAATATAGCAGCCACTTTGGAAGACAATTTGATAGTTTCTTACAAAACTGAACATACTCATACCATACTATTCAGCCATCACACCCCTTGGTATTTAACCAGAAGAGCTGAACACGTATGTTCTTTCACAAACATGCACATACATATTTATTGCAGCTTTAGTCATAATTGCCAAAACTTGGAAACAACCACAATATGTTTCAGTGGGTGAATTGATAAATGGTGTTTCTTCCAGACATTGGAATATTATTTAGTGCTAAAAATAAATGAACTATCAACCCATGAACATACATGGAAGAACCTAAAATTCATATTACTAGGTAAAAGAAGTCATTAAGTTGAAAGTCTACATACTGTGTGATTCCAAATATATGATATTTTGGAAATATTAAACTATGAAGACAATGAAAAAAAACTCTTGTTGCTTGCAGTAGTGTTGGTGTGAGTTGGGGGCGTGAAATTTGTGCACTTGGGAAGGGGTCCCTTAGCCCAGCTTGCGCCCTCTCACAGACCGGGAGCCTTCGTGGGATGTCCAACTGATGGCTTAGGTGAAGCGGGCCTAAGTTGTCAATTTGACATCCTTAGCACTGCCACGTGGGGAGTTGAATAGATAGAGCATAAAGGATTTTTAGGACAGTGAAAATTATTACCATAGAACAACATTTGAAAATGCCCAAAGGAAAACTTTGAAAAAAAGGGCTGCATTAGAAGTTTTATTGGGCCAGAGAGAAGAATTGTAGGGCAGTATTCCATGCTGGTGACAATGCAGAGGAGTGAAAAGAACCTAAGATATTTCCCTTTTAAGTGATGACAAAGGATAGAAGTGATGTTTTCAAAAAGAACACTGTGGTAAATTTGCCATAGCATGAATCAAAGCAGAGGCCCCATGGATAGGAGGAAGCTGATCAAGTTAATAGTCAATGAAATCTTTAGTGGATGCTACAGAAAGTGCAGGAGTAAGTCTCAAATAGTCAGATGTGTCATCTATAGGGAGTTTTCTATAATTACCTTGTATTTTTAGAAGGAAGAAAGGGAGGAAGGGAGAGGGGAGAGTGGGGGAGGGGAGGGAGGAAGGGAAAAAGGAAAGGAGGGAGGGTAATATAGAAAAGAAAACACAAAACATTAACTTATTTCCTAGTGTTATAATGACAGTGAATTTATCCTAGAATGCTTTCAACACAGCCCCTGATGTTATCCTTTATTTCTACAGGAAGGCATTAAAAAGCAAAAACTGTGATAGTTTTGTATTTAAATACTAAAATGGAAGCCTTTAGTTGGGTTAATCTAGCATTAAACTAAATTAAGCACCTACTCAACTGGGCCCGTCAGCATATATATAATGCTTTCATCTCTCCAGATCTCCCTTTTAAAATTGGCATACTTTCTGGTTTTTCTAAGCGAGTATTTGTTCACATGAAGCAATAAGGATGTGACTGAGTGAAAAAAAGAAAGACTCACAATAAAAACATCAGTGAGAAACCTGCTTGGAAAAATGGCATTAATCAATGGGTGTATGTCTCTCTTTGTAGTTACAGTCTATCACTCCTAACAGGATCTCTATGCCTTTACTACAATGAGAGAGAGAAGTAAGCTTTCACAACCCCTGCCAATGTGAATAATGAATTGTAATTGCTTCTGATCACATTAACACACCAGGAAAGGTTAATAGAGCAAGGAAAGAATTTTTAAAAAAATGATTTTGATCAGATTGGAAGGGAAATTTGAAGTTATCAGTACTGTTTAATATGTTCTGCACACAATGGATATTTTAAAATTATTAATTAATAAGATGATAATTATATACCATTTAATATGTGATATCTATATATTTAAAAGCCCAGTGACTGGAATGACCGGAACAACCAGAATGACCGGTGGCTATGATGCGCACTGTGGCGGCCAACTAGCCTGATTCTGGCCCCCGATTGGCCCCCAACACCCCAATCAGGGGTGGGGCCATCTGGCCAACCACCTGTGGTCCCTCCCACCTGCCAGCCTGGCCCAATGGGCCCCCATCTGGGCTAGTTGGCTGGACCCCACCTGTGCATGATTTTGTGCACTGGGCCTCTAGTATATGTGTGTGTATGTATAAAAGAGTATAGAAATATTAAACATTATTTTTAGCTCTACATAGGAAGAGTTAGCAGGAGAAGAGAGAAACAGTATTATAAATTATTATGGGGGATGTAGTCAACTGAGACACTAAAATAGCTGAAGCATTAAATGAATATTTCCAAGTATATTTACAAGGGAGAACATCTATGACTACCTATTCTGTGTGAGGATCACTATGGCTAAGGTAATAAGAGGGAACACATTTTAAGTCTCTCTATTTTTCTAACTTGGTCGTTTAGTAGCATACAACAAAACTACCAAAATTTGATTAGGTTTAAATGCATTTCTCTTAACATTTCATGAGTAATTGAAAATAAGTAACACTTAAATTTTTAAGTCAACTTGCAAGAGTAGTCTTCACTAAATAAGCAAATTATTCAGAAAAGAGTTTTTCCCACTTTATGTGACCATGCCAATATTGGTTCCTAACAATGTAGTTATTGATCTGATTTTTTCAGTTCAGGGGCATGGTTACAGTGGTCTTTTCTTATTCCCTTGCCTGTATCTTATTGTAAACAGTGACATTTATAATGTTAAATATAAAACAAAAGGATAATCTGCCCTGTAATTTTAAGGTATTTTTTTTCTGCTTGCAAATATGTGGCTAGATTGTTTGAGTTAATATTCTCTCTTTAGTTGGTATGAGAGACAAAATAAAAAAAATGAAATGGCATCATTAAAATTACCACTACTAAACACAGCTTGGGGTGGTTCAGAAACTGTTCAATAAACTGGAAAAGATAATATAATAAATGTATTCACCAGAAAGCTTAAATTGACTAACCCTCATAACCTTGGTTATAGGTATATGTATATTAATTATAGATGTTAATTGTTATTTTAAGAATTATTTGTAGATTAATATTTATATTTTTTATTTCAGTACTTAAATTTTTCTTTTGTAAAATAAAAGGACGATGTTAAAAATGGAATATGATATGGAAAATCAGTTTTAAGATGATTAGAACTATAGAGTAATAGCCATTCATTGATGGTTAGTATTTTACTTATGAAGGCATGTAATGCATATATGATGTTGAGCATCATTTTCCGTACCTACTAGGGAAGAAATGTTTAACTGTAGTCTTGGGAAGTATATAGTCTTTTTTAAAAAGACAAAGCATAGCCCAGCTGGCATGACTCAGTAAATGAGTGTCAACCTAGGAACCAGGAGGTCATGGTTCAATACCCAGTCAGGGCACATACCTGGGGTGTGGGGCATGCACAAGGCAGCCAATCAATGATTCTCTCTCATCATTGATATTTCTATCTCTCTCTCCCTCTACCTTCCTCTCTGAGCTCAATAAAAATGCCCTTTAAAAAAAGGCAAAGCATACACACATAAAGGGGGGAGAAGAGGATCAGCTGAAGAAGTGTGTGGTCAAACCTTGTAAACTCAGCTTTCACAGACTGAAAGTGAAGGAAGGGGTCAAGCATCCCAGGGCCTAATCTGAACATGTTCTAAATTTCCTTCTTGGTCATCACCAAAAGAAAATCTTAAAAAAAGAAATCTTGCAAGCAGAGGGGAACAAAATTAGCGAATATGTAGGATGTAGGATTAAGCAAAATGTATGTGCGGTTGGTAAGGAGTCTTTTTATATGTATGGCAGAAAGACCATCTTAGCAAAATGTCTTATTCAAGCTACACTGTAGGTAACAGAAGATGTGAAACTGAATAAAGATGAGAAATCAAGATTCGATGAGCCCTCATTGGATGTGAGTAAAGAGAATGAAAACCAGAAACCAAAGCTGGGCCTGGGGAGGGGGGGCACCAATTCTGTGGTCAGGAAAGGAACACAGTATAACACCCTTCACAGGACCAATCACAATTCATCGTTATCATGTACAGTAACACACACCAGAAAGTCTCCCGGAGGTGCTGAAGACTCAGCAATGATGAGAATATCCCTGCTTTTGAGGCAATTACTATTTAGTGAGCCACGTAATAGGAACAATCACAGAATCTGCACCTAAAGGCTATGAGAAAACAAACAGACAGATCAAAGTGTCGCTTTCTGACTTGGATAATGAGAGACCTCATTGAACAGTTGACTTTTGAGTTCAGTCTGAAAGGATGACTATTGACTTGAAAATCAGAAACAATAGGGAGTGGGCTTCCAGGCCCAAGGACTAGCAGGTAGAAATATATGTGAAAACAGACTGCAAGTTCTTATTGCAAAGCAGAGCTAACTGGAACTGCAGTCAGGAAGCTCACTAAGCAATCTTACGAAGTGAGTTTGGCACAGAGCAGGGATGGATCATGAAAGGCTTTGCTTGGGTTTTACCTTAAGATGTTGAGGAACTCTGGAGGATTCAAGTATTTTTAAACTGTTTGTCAGGGAGGAAAAAAACCATAAACCTGATTAATGATGCTTTGAACTGTCATTTCAGCAGTCGTGTAGAGGATGACTTACAAGTGAAGACCTGAGTTCTAGAGTCTGATTTGCTGCTCATTGATAAGCAGCGCTCAATAGGATCTGCTTCAATCATTGGCAGTGGAGAAGCCCAGAGCAGTGGAGAGCTTTAAAGCTGGCTCCAATTACATCGGGTGAGGGAGATGAAGAATTGCAGAACATATTCTAAATTTTGACTCAGGGACTATATAAGCAAATATGAGTGTAAGAGTAAATTAGGTGAATTATAAGAAATTAATTTTAATAGATAATTAAAGAGAAAGTATCAACCATTTATCCTGCCTCTATTGTATGAAGAGTTTTTTGTTTTATGTAGGGAAAGTTCCTGTTTAAGAGATAATTTCCAACAGATGCAGAAGAAATAATAAAATTAGAAAAATCACCACTATGCAATCTACAATAAAATACTAGATCCAGGTGATGATCATCAATGGATACAGTAATCAGATGGATATTGATAGGGAATTTCATAAGATGGGTCTCAGGTTGTTATCGTTTGAACCTGAAAGTGAGTCTCAGCATGACTCACAGTGGGGCAGTTGTATTTTGTGTACCTCAGTGCGATACGATAGGAAATGTTCAGCATCACATATGACCTATTCTTCCATAAAAAATTGCTCTTATAATTTATCAAGACTTTCTATCTAATTACGGGTTTATATGAAATACCACGGCTACTGGGAAAAGCCACAATCCCAAAGAAGCAATCAAAGCGGTGTCAAGAAAAGAGAGATGGAGTTCAGGTGGTAGAAGAGTATTAAAAAGAGATGTCAGATACACAACAATCCAGTGCTAGTTGTGGAATTTGGGTTGAGATTTGAAGAAAAAATCCATTAAAAAAAAAAGGAGCTCTTTGAAACAATCAGAAAAATTTAAATTTAGAGCCAGTATTAGATTTTATTTAGGATTTATTATTAATGTAATTGAGTAGGTTATCTAAAAAACTAGTATTAATTAGAGTTGTATATTGATGTATTTATAAATGGAAAGATATAAAAACTTGGGTTTTATTTAAACTTCAAAGGAAGAAAAATAAAAACTCTGTGAGTGACTGGCCAGCATGGCTCAGTAGTTGAGTATCGACCTATGAACCATGAGGTCACAGTTTAATTCCTGGTCAGAGCACATGCTTGGGTTGCAGCTAAATCCCTAGTGTAGTGTAGGGCATGCAGGAGGCAGCCAATCAATGATTCTTTTTCAACTTTCCTTCTTTCTCTCTCCCTCTCCTTCAGCTCTGAAATCAATTAAAACA
This sequence comes from Myotis brandtii, assembly GCF_000412655.1. Lineage (NCBI taxonomy): Eukaryota > Metazoa > Chordata > Mammalia > Chiroptera > Vespertilionidae > Myotis > Myotis brandtii. The sequence goes on from NW_005353931.1 coordinate 517,293, forward strand.
AAACAAAACAAACAACTCTGTGGGAGAAGGAAAAATTAGACTGAGAATATGTCTTAATATCCAAAGCTGGGCATTGGCTAGAGGTCCTCGTTGGTGATCATAGTGAGAAGAATTTTAGAAGAATGATCATGGAGAGAAGAGATTGGAAAGCTATAGAAAAAAGGATTTATGATGGGACTGGAAAATAAGACAGAGTTCTTTCTATTTTTAAATAAGATTGGCTAGGAAAGTTTATTTTTTTAAATAATGTTTACTTTGTGTTTGCTGCTTTACTTGTTGGTAGAGAAATGTAATAGAAGTCAGATATGTAAGCAGTGTGTCCTTGGTGCAGAGGCATAGTTACTACAAAGCTAACCAAACTGAGCTGCTCACTAACAGGGCTCCTACTGGCACGTATCTTTTTTAAGGTCCTAGGAAGGATGCTTGTACTGTGTGCGCATGAACATAGGATTTTATAAAAGTGGGAAAAGTAAGATGTTGGCTTTACTATTCCAACTTCCATCAATGGCTGCCTAGGAGGGGAGTCCCTCAGGCCGGCCTGTGCCCTCTTGCAGTCTGGGTCCCACCTGCTTGCTTGCTCTTTACTCCACTGCTTGCTGCTCCTTAGTGCTACCGCGGAGGCTGGAGAGGCTCCTGCCACCGCTGCTGAGCTTTTCAGCTTCTGGCTGAGCGGTGCTCCCCCTGTGGGAGTGCACTGAGCAACAGAGGGCAGCTCCTGCATTGAGCGTCTGCTCCCTGGTGGTCAGTGCGCATCATAGCCACCAGTCATTCCTGTTTTCCTCCATAATGGTCGCTTAGGCTTTTATTATATAGACCTGTGGGAGACTGAGCAACAGAGGGCAGCTCCTGCATTGAGCGTCTGCTCCCTGGTGGTCAGTGCGCATCATAGCCACCAGTCATTCCTCCTGTTCGGCAGATAACCTGCTGGCTTAGGCCTGCTCCCGGGTGGCAGAGGGCAGGCCCAATCCCTAAGTGCAGCCCCTGGTCAGGCTCAGAGCAGCAGGGATTGGGGAGTTGGGGCGCCACCCCGTCATGCACAGAGCAGGGCGGATCGGGAGGTTGCAATGCCACCCTCAGTCACGCTCAGGGTAGGGCCGATTGGGGGGTTGGGGCACCGCCCCCTGTCACACTCAAGGCAGGGTCGATGGGGAGGTTGCGGCGCCACCCCCTGTCACGCACAGAGCAGGGCCAATCAGGGGGTTGGGCACTGCCCCCTGTCATGCACAGAGCAGGGCCGATCAGGGGGTTGGGGCGCTGCCCCCTGTCACTCACAGAGCAGGGCCCATCAGGGGGGTTGGGGCGCCACCACTGTCACACTCGGGGCAGGGCTGATGGAGAGGTTATGGCTCTACCCTGTCACACACAGAGCAGGGCCCGTGGGGGGGGAGGGGGTTGGTGTGCTGCACCTTGTCAAACACAGAGCCGCAGGGCAATCAGGGGGTTTGGGCGCTGCCCCCTGTCAACGCTGATCCTGGTGCTGGGAGCCTCGCTGCTC
>NW_005353931.1:519528-581650 GCF_000412655.1 Myotis brandtii
GAACGTTGGAGTCTGCAGCAAGCAAGCCTCGTGCTCGCTTCAGTGCCTGGCTGCCGGCCGCCATCTTGGCTGACAGTTAATTTGCATATACTCACTGATTAGCCAATGAAAAGGGTAGCGGTCGTTCGCCAATTACCATGTTTCTCTTTTATTAGTGTGGATTCTATATGTAGAAGTTGGATTAGTAAAGCCAACATCTTACTTTTCCCACTTTAAAAAAATCCTGTGGTCATGTTTTCACATGGTAAAGCTATTGGGTAAAAGGTGTGTATTGTTCAATTTGGGAAAACTTCTTCTATACCTGAGGAGCTATAAACATTTATGTTTGTAATATTCAAAGTTTGTGATGTGCAAACACAGAGACTCCAATCAATTATATTTTCACATAAACAACTTAAATATGAATATTTATGCTTCATTATTCAAACAGAAATATAATTATTGCTTTTTTGCATGTGTTTTTTAATACTATTTATTAAATATTTTTGAAGTAACTCTAGATGGATTTTATTAGTTTGTTATTTTTTTAAAAAACAAGGCTCTGTATAATGCTTAATGCAGGATCCAGAATTTTATTTATGTTTGCCATTTGAACTAGAAGTAAAGCTGTATTTCAATGAAATGTATCCCCTTATCTTTTCCATTGCGTATTTAGCAGCAGTGTAGACATAATTGCAAAAGCAATTGGCTACTATCATTATTATTGGTGGCATACATCAAAGTTGAGAATTATTCATTTAATCTCATCAGTGTAGTTCTCCCACATTTGACCCACAATCTTTCCATGGAAATCTAATTGACAGTCATTTTTTTATGGTGAAATCAAGGAAAACCACATAGAAAGATATGTGTTGAGTTTAAATCCTTAACCAGACATCTAATTCTCATGTGACTGGGGAGAAAAATCATTTGTTAAATTGTAGAATATGATAGCTAAATGCTTTTACGTTCTGTAATAATTAATATGAACTAGTTTTGGGGTATTTTTGTTCACTATCAGGATGAAAATATAACAAAGATCAAATTTCCCCCATGAATCCAAAATTTTCTATGTGATCTGTGATTAGGATGCTTTAGAGCAGCGGTTCTCAACCTGTGGGTCACGATCCCTTTGGGGGGTCGAACGACCCTTTCACAGGGGTCGCCTAACTACATCCTGCATATCAGATATTTACATTACGATTCATAACAGTAGCAAAATTACTGTTACGAAGGAGCAACGAAAATAATTTTATGGTTGGGGGTCACCACAACATCAGGAACTGTATTAAAGGGTCGCGGCATTAGGAAGGTTGAGAACCACTGCTTTAGAGGGAGACCTTCCATCATTACTGAGTGCCAAAGCAATATATTATTCACCATTAGCTTTCATTCTCAGTGTTATTTCAATATTTTCACATCTTTGATATTAAGACATTGATATCATGAGTGAGCAGATTTCAATGATAGCATCTTACCTGAACTTTAGAAACAGTAAAATAATTCACAATAAAATGACATAATTACAGGCCCAAGTTCATATCTTAATCCTATAATCATGAAACTCTTCAGTAGAATATAATATAGGTTACAGGTTTAAGCTTTAGTTAAATTATCTTTATGAGTCAAATCGGAGAAAGAATATTCTCTCATCTTTTAAACACCAGTATTCTCAATTTGACCTGGAAATTATAGGAATTTTCTTCTTTATATGACTAACTGTCCACAGCTGAACACAGAGAACAATTACACACTGCTTTAGATTAAATTTTATTAATCCTGTCTGCTGAAATATAACTGTAATTATCCTGAGATACACCGATGGTTAAACTACTAAAATATGTATCTGCAATGTATTAAAATAGGTGGTTTTTAAAATAAAGAAGTTAAATAGAAGTATAACTTTCAAGTGATGTTAGAATCCAAGATAAAGTCACCATACCAAAGTGTTTCAACTCTTTCATAAGCATTTCTGTGTGTACTACCATGCTCTCCTTCCCCCAAGGGCTGTGATTAATAAAAAAGATTAAAACCATAGAAACAAAAAAATTATTTAAAAAGTACTTAATTTGCTCAGTTTTATTCCTCTCATATGCTTCTTATTCCCTAGTATTTCTTCCTCCAATTCAGATGGTCAGGAGAAATGGGTGGTCCTCAGGAATGACTAAGTAAAATAGACAGCTGCTAGCAGGCCATTTTCAAAATTAGAGCTGAACAAAAATGTTTCTTCTGTTTGTTTCCATATGAATACTCTAGATGAGCAGTTACTATGTGTTTACCAGCCAGTGCCTTCTATAACATAACACATTCAAGACATAGTTACCAAAAAACAGATGTTTGTGAATACTTGGTGAGAGACATGCATGCACAGTCTTCCTTCTATAAACAGGCTGAATTCAGCTTCCTATGCAATAGCCTCAATCCTGCATGGATTTATTTTCTTCCTCTACAGTCCATAATTTCACTAAATAATTACAATGTTCTATTTTTAAATTTTATAATATCTTCTTGGTAGTTACATTTATCATTTTTTTTAATTCATTATATTTGGGAGGTGGGAGATTCACTTCAAAGAACATGAGATTTTATCCCAAGTTATTGTAGAAAGTTTAAGTGATTTGTGGCCATACTGGTATCTGTTAGCTAAGCTTAATTTGAACCTAAACTAACAAGTATTTATTTCACAAAGGGAATAACATTGCTCTGTTTGCATCAGGATTAGAGAAGTGTTTTGGTAGATAGACAATTATGTTGCAAGTAAGCTGCATTGAATGTCTCTTTAATTATAGTAGTTAAAATGGATTTCTAATCATTAATCCTTGATCATGCTTGTATTTCCAACACAGTTTTTTTTTCCCTGATGACATCTTTTTTTCCTTTTTTTTTTGTAATGAGTAAAAAGATGAATTATTTAAATTTAAAAGTTTTCTATGCAAATAGATTTCTTCATAATTCTTTCTGCTGTGATCTGCCCAGAACAAACATAGTATATTACATGAGATTTACACTTTAAATGGCTTGTTCTTGGTGCATCTGGAAATGTTACTTATTTTGTCAGCAGTGATCAGGTTTGTATTTGCAAACAGTATATGAGCCGTTTCAAAGCCATTTCTGGAATACAAACAACTTGGCAAACCACCTGCTTCATAGTGAACTTGTGTGTGTACATGTGTTTGTGTGTGTGCATGTGAATGTTTTAAACTTGAACAAGTTCACTCTGAAAATTAGCAGTAGTAAATAGATATTAAATGAGATTTCATACCCTATTCGACTGCTTGTTAAATGCATTAGGAACCCTTGCTACATCTTTGTTAGAAAATTCTACCTTCTGTCTAACCTAAGTCCTTCAGATTATACTAGTAGTTGGTTTCTCTAGTTATTTTCTCAGAGAGAGTCACCATGCTTCTTGCATATAATTAATTAAATCACTTGACTGTTGTCTTTTAAAGGCCCTGTGTTGACCCTGAGGCATCCATCTTAGCAGATAAGTGCCTTCCTGGGGTTCACATCGAATAAATCTTTCTTCTTGGGGTTCACATTGTAAATAGTACTATTTAATTTATCTAAAAAGGAAACCCTGGTTTGACTCAGATACGTCGGCCTGTGGACTGAAGGGTTCCGGGTTTGAATCCGGATAAGGGGACATGCCAGGTTTAAGGACTTGATCCCCAGTAGGGGCTGTGTAGGAGTCAGCTGATTAAAAATTCCCTCTCATTATTGATGTTTCTGTCTCTCCCTCTCCCTCTCCCTTCCTCTCTGAAATCAATTAAAAATATACATATTTTTAAAAAAGAAAAAATGAGAGACTTTTTTTTAATACCTTTTTCATCCCAATAAACATTCTAGGATGAATTGTGTGAAACGTGTTTGCGTTTCTTTTGATCTCAATCTTATAATGCATTTACTGGAATAACTTGCAAGAGGATACATAATATTGTAACAACTGCTAGTCTAAAGTCAAGAATATTCCACGTGTAGTTCTCACATTGCTTTGCATATCCTCATTACCTTATCACACACAAAAAATGGTGTGGTTTAATGATTATAGAGTGACTGAAAGGATAGCAGGCATGAGTATATTATTTATTCTGCCATCGTGAGTATATTCTTTATTCTGCTCTTGCCTGGATATGATAGCCATAATAAGTATGAAGCTACAGTTCCTGGGCCTTTCTTGAGTGGGCTTAGAAACAAACAAACAAACAAACAAGCAAACAAAAAAGCATCATTACCTGTCTTCTTCAAAGATGTATTGTGATAAAGTTTAGGATACATTGAAAATGCTGAGGTGACATACATACTAAATTATTAATAACAACAACCAGAAGGCAATAATTATAATATGTGTACATTCCAGTAGACTTTATTCTAATAATCATTTTTGCCTATCTATAAAATATTTATTCTTTCTACATTTTTATAGCATTATAGTATTACTAGGGGCCAGTGCACGAATTCATGTACCTTGAAAGGAACTGTGGGCCGAGGCTACAGTGGGCACAGGGGTGGGTCTTGGCCCATCCTCCTCACTCCTGCCAGGCCCCTCCCGCTGCAGCCGCCAGTCCTGCTCTTACCTTCTGATGGTGCTGAGCGATTGGGGCCGGTGCCAGCAGTGGGTGCGAGCTGGGTGGTCGCCGACTGCAGGTGCTAGAGGCAGCTGCCGGCCCTGATCACCCCTCAGTAGTAGGGTGAGATGGAGAAGCCTTGCGGGGCGATTGGGGCTGGCAGCCACCGCTTGCACCCGCTGATGGTGCTTAGCAATGGGACTGGCGCCTGGAGCAAGCAGCAGGTGCGAGCGTATGAGGGCAGGGGAGACCGTGGTGTGTGGGAGCCACCAGAGACTCGCCCCGATGACAGCGACCAGCACCCTGTCTTGGTCTGGTGCCCCCACTCACCTGCTCCACCATTCATCTGTGGCTGATACCCGCCATGTTCCACACATGCCCCCTGGTGGTTATTGCACGTCATAGTGACCTGCTGTTCGGTTGTTCTGCTGTTTGGTCTATTTGCATATTAGAGTTTTATATATGTAGATTATCATTGTGATTATATACATGTTTGTCATGTCACTTTTAAGTAAATAAACAGTGCAGGATAAGCTCATTGTTTTGGGGACTCCTTTAGTTTACAAATATTTACTGAAGCTAAAAATGTACAAGGTATTGTGTTACACATAATAAAGGAAAGAGAAATGAATTTTCCTGGAACATTCAGAGCTTTGGAGGTAGAATGAGAGTTACAGTACAATTTTGCTAATATGGCTTCTGCATGCCAAACAAGTGTTGTTATTTCTAATTCTACCAAAGCCCAGCACAAAGAGCATTATAATCTCCATTTTGTAGGTCAGGAAATTGCCCAAAGTCATACTGCTGATCAGGTGAGTGAACAGTTTAGGGATTAAGAAAGTCCATTGTCTTTTTACTATAGCATGTGATATTCCTTAATATAAATAACCAATGTCATATAGAGAGCACTGAGATCCATAACAATTTTATAGCACAAAAATGCATAAACTTTAAGAATTAACTCATAAATATTTTATTTGTTCTTAGAACATTCTGATTATCTTAGCCTTAATAAAATTTAACTTTCTAATCATCATCTATCTGTTTTACCCACTCCATCAAATTCTTTTTTTTTATGAACAATTTTTATGTTTGTATTATCTTATGTAACTTTTGAGAACAATTAAATTGTTTGTCCCTAAACCAAGACCAGAACCTGGCATGCTCAATCAGTGCTGAATACATTAATGATTGGATTAATTTTGGTGTGAGAACCAGCTCTCAACTCTTTATGCACTGTCATCATATCCATCATATTGGTAGCTTGAAATGAGCCAGGTGGGAGTATTTACACTATAGAAATTAACAAACACTACCAAACCTGGACTTCTTTTTGAGAGAGAGATTGCACAACACTGGCTATACACCATGCTTAGTGGGCAGAATCAAGGGATGCTAAATATCTACAATTCTCAGGACAGTTTCTCATAAGACAGTTTTGCCCTATTTTTTAATTATATGATCTTAGACCTATCTCCATTTGCCATAAAAGGAAAATTTAATTTTTGCATGGTTTTAAAACTTGGATTTCCCAAGAATTCAACTTTCATGTAAGCTCATAAAGATAATTTTGCCCAATCACCTTTTTAGAAAATCTCTTCTCTGAGGGTAATGACATTTATGGTACTTGTGTCCCACCAGACCCCATATCAATTTTTGTTTACAACTTATTTCTGTATAGGATTATGCAGCTGAGGACTTCTGCTATGTTTTATGTGCAGTTGTCCAGAACATTTGTATATTCAAATATATATGTCATTTTTCTCATGAAAAACTTTCATTTTTTCCTTTATAGCTGAATCAATGCATTACATTGATTTTTTTGAAGTCAAGTGTACATAGGTGGTTACATTATCTGTGAACTCTGTTTTTACATATTAAAGGAGCACTTTATTCTCTTAATTTTACAAAGAAGGTATAACCTGACCAAGGTCACAGAACTCACTGACATTCCAGGCTATGCTAATTTATCTATTTTCCATTCACTTTCAGTAGCCAAACACTTTATATAGTCAACTTAATTTTTAATAATAAATGCATACCACTTGTGAAAATACAGTGTAGTTCTCATTTAAACCTAACAGAGACCTTGGTAAAGTTCTACTGAAGTTGAGCAATATAATTTCATTTAAATCATGCCACCTTCTCTGTTTCAATGACATAGAATCTGTTTATTACTTGCCAAGCCCAGTCATGATGTTGCTACATTTAGACTTTTATTACATTTTTATGGTACCCAGAAATATATCCTGAATTTACTTCAAATTAGATTTAAGCTTAATACACTTAGAAAGCCAATAGCTTTGAGTAGAAATGGCTGGCTCATGTAACCACCTAGGCATAAATCACTTACCTGAATACTTTAGGTAATATGACTGCTGCATATTAACCTGACTTTTAACTTCAACTTTTATCTGTGTGGTCAGACTCAACAAAAATAATGAAAACCCCCTTTTCTTCCCTGCCTCCTCTCCCTTAAGCTGCTGTGTCAGCTAAAAGCAAGTGAAAACAATGTATGGCAGATGCATAGCAGAGGAATTAAATGCTATTGCTGAAACATGAGCAATGCACAATAAAGAAAACACATGGTTTGTATTCTAGGTCCCCATGGATAACTACCTATGAATATTATAGCAATGCTATCCTGAGCAAGATAATTAATCTTCTTCTAGTTTTCTCTCAGAATTGTGCTTTAATATATAGGTCCACTAAATTTGGGTTAAATTTAAGACTTTTGGTTGATTTTTTTTTTAAAGCTTGCTTTTAGATGTTGGCATGTGCAATGAGAAAATGTTGCCTGGAAATTTAACTTTAATTGAATAGTCATACTTTAAAGTTGCTGATGAAGCTGATGTTCAGGTTTCAGAATTTAAAAGGTTCCACATGCCCTGACTGGTTTGGCTCAGTGGATAGAGCGTCGGCCTGTAGACTCAAGGGTCCCAGGTTCGAATCCAGTCAAGGGCCTGTACCTTGGTTGCGGGCACGTCCCCAGTGGGGAGTGTGAAGGAGGCAGCTGATCGATGTTTCTCTCTCATCGATGTTTCTAACTCTCTATCCCTCTCCCTTCCTCTCTGTAAAAAATCAATAAAATATATTTTAAAAAAAAGGTTCGACATTATAACCACATATGTAAGAATGCTTTACAAAATAATTTTGAGGGTTGAATTGGACTCTGTTGGGTTATGTTTATATCTCTATTTTAACAGATCCAATACTTTAAATGTAGATATTTTATTCTTTATGTAAAATGCAAATATTACATTTATAATGCTGTTTTTTCTTAAGTATTACCTGACATTATGTTAATGTAGTAAGTTGCCCTATTCTTTGCCTTGCTTTAATCCTCTTATGCTTTCTTCTTTTGTGCAACTTTGAGATATTTTATAATGTAGTCAATGCACTTTAAAAATATTCTTTTTTCCTCTTATCTATTTTTTTATTCACTTAGTTGTGTTCTTTTATATTACAAACCAGCTCACAATATTCCTCTTCCAAAGTCTTCAAGGTCTTTCAGAACATTGAGAATATGCTAACATAAAATAGGAATCTCCATCGGAAATACTACTAGCTCCATTTACAAATTGATTTTTCTCAATACCATTATATTCTAGGAGCTCTTCAAAAGATGTTCTTCTGTTGGTCAAACTGTTAAAATATTGCTCTTTTATATGATTTACTTTTTTTAAGTTTCATATATGCGATGAACTAGATTCCCAATTATCATTTTAAATTTGCAGGGAAGGGCTATATCCTTTTTTATGTCTGGCATGGTTGTTAAAAACTGTTTTACCTGGTTTATTTGGCTCTATAGTCACTCATTAAGACTATGCCTTTCCCCTTGATTCATATACTTATGCAAATTATAATTTACTATAGATCATGTTTTTAAAAAGTAGTTGAGAGAAATTGATAAGCAAAAGACAGGAAGGATATTATCAGCCCAGCTGGCATGGCTCAGTGGTTGAGCGTCAACCTATGAACCAGTCAGTCAGGGTTCAATTCCAGGTCAGAGCACATGTTCAGGTTGCGGGCTCTATTCCCAGTGTGAAGTGTGCAGGAGGTAACCAATCAATGATTCGCTCTCATCATTGATGTTTCTGTCTCTCTCTCCCTCTTCCTTCCTCTCTGAAAACAATATAAATGTGTGTGTTTAAAGTATTACATATAGTATTACATATATCTCCTTTTCCCCCATTGACCTCCCCTTGTCCACCCCCCAGCACATGCCCTCACCTCCCTAGTGTCTGTGTCCATTGGTTATGCTTATATGCATGCATACAAGTTCTTTGGTTGACCTCTTACCCCCCTCCCCCCCGCCTTCCCACTGAATACATATTTTTAAAAAAGGATATTGTCTGATTCATGAATTTGACCTCTTGGGTGACCTTTCTTATCAGACTTTTCTCCCATCATGCTGTGAGCTCAGAAAGACATTTGTGTCATGGAAAGAAAGAAATAGACTCAAAAAAATTATTTTGCACTCTGGCATTATGACATTGCCATGTTTTGCTGTAAAAAAATATTTATTTCACCGTGTGACCATGTGTGGATAACTAAAAAGAAAGCTCTTCTCATGTTTAGAATCATACTGATGAATGTGTATTTGCACATGAGTGTGCACTCATATTTTCATAATCATATATAATGATTTAAATAAATTAAAAAGCATTGATGATCCTTTGTGCCTTCCTTAATCTGAAATGGAATTTAAACTACCAAAGAAACAAACTTGAGGTAGAAAAGATTGGTTTTTAACTCCTACTCTTTATCATTATAGAATACCTTGCCTACAGAGGAACATAATCACTAGGGCATATCAATATGTTCAGGGAAGAAGGATCTTAAGAACAAGTTATATTACCAGATTACAGAAGAGGTTCGCAATGCAAAAGACTCCAACAAGGATGCTTAGAGCAAAATCTCCCAAAAAAGTTGGTCTAAAGCCCCATAAATGCTTCCTGCCCTAAGGTCAGAATTGACTCTTGGTCTCTTGGCTATAAAATTTAGAAAGGCGGGGAGCTAAGTAGCCAAGATTGAACTGAAGTCTTCTAAGCCTTAATCTTGTGTGCTTTGAGAGTTCCTGCTCCGAAAATAAAAGGGTCTTATCTTCAAATCAGCTTCTTTGGTATCTAATCATTTGGACTTCATCATATCTGTCCCATTTTGGTCACTATGTGTAACCATGTGTAAAATGGAGAAAATACACTATATATAGATTATTATATATATCAGTGAAATCTGGCACATAATTAGCTTTTAGTCAGTGACAGTAATTATAATATGAATTACCAATAATAAAATCAATCTACTGATCATATACCTTCAGACATAGAATTATAATAGTTCTAGAATTGATTCTTTATAGGTGTGATACTAAAAACATACACTCAACATATTAAATATACTTTGTCTTTATTTAAGTATTAGTTGTTTAAAACATTTTAAACAATCAGATAAATGGGTTTGAGATTGTTTTAGAATTCGAATACATTAGCAATCTAACAAAGAGAGGGTTACTTGGAAAGCAGATTTCTTTGTGACATTTATACTCACAAAGTAACAAAGCAATAAAAATATCCTGACAAATAATTAAAATTTTGTTTTATCAAAATTGGAAAATAAAGGACTTAAACTTTAATTGTTATCTGGGGTAATAGTTCAAGACTCTGGAGGGGACTTTTTTTTTTTTTTCCTTATTTAACTGCCTTCATTATCTTTCAATATACCACATGCATTCACAACTTGCAAAGTCTTTCTGTTCTCACCCAAATTTGATCCTACAAGTAGAAAGAACTTAATTGAGGATATAAAAATGAATGAAAACCTCAGTGGAAGTAACTTCATGATGACATCATTCAGACTTCTAAAAAGAAAAGTCGAAAATGAGCAAGGATGGTTAAAATGAATTTTAAGAAAGTGAATCTCAGCAGGCTTAGCCTACTACTGTGGAATGGAGTAAAGTTTTAAAAATAAATAAATAGAAAAAGAAGTTACAAGATTTGAATTCTCCTGAACTTCAGACAATAGGGTAGGCTAAAATAAATAAATACATAAAATAAGGAAAAATGGATAAATGCAGAATAGTACAGGGATCTGAAGGATAATTTGGATTAATATGACTCTCTGAATTTCATTTGGTCACTGGAAGTGTATATATATATTACATATATACATACATGAAAGTGAAAAATTCAGCAGTGACAAATTCAGGAGTTCCCAATTAAAATAAAAGTTTAGTATGTTGAGTTTAGTGTACTCCTCATGGCCACTGTCTTCCTTATTTATTTACATGTCTGCTCCTCTTAGGCTCAGCATTGAATTCCCCATGGAAGTCAATCTCCTTGAAATTAATCAAGTTTGGTAATGTAGGAAGCTCTTATTTTGAGAGGGTAGGAAAGAACGAATAATAAATGATGACATGAGCTAAGGATGTTGGGTGTTCCAAAAAAAGGAACTTTTATCAAGTAATCCAGAATATATTTGCTCTAATGAGACAATGTCATGCCAATTTTAAACTTTAGAAAATATCTAAAATTACATGGAATACATTGTGTTTAAAGTATCTTTTTTAATCACATGGACTGACATGGTTTTATTGCTGCTGTCACTTTAGAGATCTCAATGATTATGGGATAGTTTTGAGAATTTGTGAAAAAAAAGGCAAAAAAATTAAAGCATTATATCCAATTTTGTTAAGTTAGTTATCTGAATTGACTTAGATAATTGGAAGAAATTAGCTGTAGTAACTAACTATTAATTAGTTCATGCTTTATAAGCATCATATTTGATTATAGTTATTTAATTTTACTCAAGACAAAAATGTTTTAAGAAGTGAGGAATATATAAATAATTATATCTGCATTTAAGTATATCTTCTCTTTATATCTATAGGTGTGCCTAAACAATTTGATAATAGGGTGTTTTTGGTGGTGGTGTATTTTGTTGTTGTTTTATCAAGAGAAAAACAATAGTGCTTAAGTAATGATTTTTAATTAATAATGATTCAACAAGGGGATAGAGGAGAGATAAGAATTTACCTCATTAGTCATTATTAGTAGTATTGGATTTTATATATTAAGTCTTGGGGAGAAGAATTGCAATCTTTTCTAGTTCTAGTGTATTATGAACTTCTGTGCTTGTTTATTGAGTCACATAGTCACTCTCAATGTCAGTACCTTCTTTTCTGGTTGCAATTCTGTACTATTAAACAAAGCATTCTTTTTTTTTTCATGTTTAGTAGAGGAATGAAGAAACCTTATTCAAATCAACCCTTACTTATATGTGGGGATAGGGAATGAGCTCTTTTTTTTGTTAATCCTCACCTGAGGATATTTTTTCCATTGCTTCTCAGAGAGAGTAGAAGGGAGGGAGGGAGAGGGAGAGAGGAAAAGAGAAACATTGATGTGAGAGAGACACACCTACTTGACTGGCTGCCTGCTGTGCAAACCTGAAACCCAGGTATGTTCCCATGACTGGGATTTGAACCTGTGATCTTTTAGTCCATGAGCTAATGCTCTAACCACTGAGCAATCTGGAAAGAGCTAACTCTTTTCAAGTGCCTTCATACTGTGTAAGACAACATTCCCCTTTTTTCACCCTGACACCACCAAATGTCAGGAAAGAACTGTCTATGTAGACCAGCGTTCTCTACCTGTGGGTCGCAACCCCTTGGGCAGTCGAAACGACCCTTTCACAGGGGTCGCCTAAGACCATCCTGCATATCAGATATTTACATTACGATTCATAACAGTAGCAACATTACAGTTATGAAGTAGCAACGAAAATAATTTTATGGTTGGGTCACAACATGAGGAACTGTATTTAAAGGGCCAGAAGGCTGAGAACCACTGGACTGTGCTCCTGTCTGCCATCTCATTCATTACCAGATCCCCATTAACCTGTGTTCCTTCTGTACCTCTCTTCTTTCTTTTCCCAGTCATACCAGAAAACGCCCCCTTTCCACATCAGATATGTAATTTTTAGTCCTTTTTATACTTAATATTTTATATAAAAGACTGGGAATCTATTTTTTAAATTTTTGAAAACGTCTAGGCAACTTTAAATATGAACACATAAATTATGTTTTGTATCTCTAGAGTGTTTATAAAATATGTTATGAACATATATGAAGTATGGAATAATTCTAATTTACAAAAGGAAGAACTTTGTAATGCAAATTGAGTTTATGTTCTTATGTTAAGAACTGTCAACTTATTCTTTTAAGTCCATATATCACAGATGTTCATTAGACACCTACCAAAAAAAAAGTTCAACAAAATTGCTTCATTAGAGAGTTGAATAGATTTAGAGGTAAAACTTTTTAAAAAGTTTGAGTATAATCTGATTTTCCTATGAATATAAATATAAAATACTTATGATTTTTTATTGTAGAAAATATTCAGACCAATTTACTAGGGCTTTCTGTCTGAGGCTATGAAGAGCGTGCTCTGGGAGTCTTGTTTTCTCACTCTGTCTAATTGAGGGCATCTTTTCACTTTCAGGGCACTTTATAGCACAAAGAAGAACCTAATAAAAAGAATTGTTGTGTGTCATAATTAGGATGAAATAAAAAAGAATAATCAATTACACTGCAAAGTGTCCCAAATCAAGAAATATTGGAAGCATATAGACTCAAACTGTCCAGTGCTCTTAGATTTTCTCATTGGATTTTTCTGTTCTATCTACATTAAAAACTCTTAATTTGGACTAAATTTACTGTGATAAGAAAAACAGTATTCATATCAAAAGGAATGCATCAGATTGATTAAAAGTATAAAAATCTATGCAGTTTAATGGTAGGAAGTTATATTATAGTCTAGCCTCAAAATTTAAAAGCTCCATTTAAAATCAGTCAATTTCCCTAAAGCAAATTAATAAATAATTTTATGCTCCTGTTTGATTGTTTCTTTTTCATTGAATGGTCATTGAGGACCACTGGAAATAAGTTTCACAAGACAGTGTGCATATTACTTTATATCTTAAACTTTCACATGCCAGATTTTTCTTCCTCCATGAATTGGGACGTACAGATGGTACCATTTTTATTTATTTATGACAGAATCCCGGTGCACAAAATTCATGCACCGGCGCAGTCCCTAAGCCTGGCCTGCGATCGAAGCACGAACGTCTGGTGTGGAAGGGCAGGTCCCAGCTGACCTCTGGGCCCTGGGAAGCACCTTGCATCAGGCCCCCACATGCCACCCTTCTTCTGAGTCATGGCGCCCGAGGTTCTACGTAGAGATGTGGTGAGTGTGGCCGGACGCTGTGGGCCAGGGCGCAGTGTGGACCTCTGGGCCACCCTGCAGCTTTGCACAGAAGCTGGGTGGGCAGCACGCTCTCTCCCAGCTTGCCTTGCAGACTGGCTCCTGCGTGAACCCATGGAGAGCCCAACTGGCCCCTGCAGCCCGGTGGCTGCAACCCGTCTCACCCAGAAGAAGCCGCGCGGGTGTGGGGCGGGCACCTCATGGGTGCCCGGCATGAGAGCCCTGGCGTCCCAGGAGAGGCTAGTAAGGGGACTGAGAGCAAGCTCAGCAGACACCCCACATTCTCACCGCACCTCCATACCTCTCACCCCAACCCCCAGGTAGCCGGCGAGAGGTTGCAGTGCATTGCCTATGCCCGCCATGTTCTGCGCTGCCCCCTGGTGGTCAGTGCACATTATAGTGAGCAGTCGAACTCCCATTCTCCTGGTCGAACTCCTGGTCGAACAACCGCCTAAGGGGACAATTTGCATATTAGGCTTTTATTATATAAGATGACATCCAGAGAGGTTAGGTTGTTAGCTGTGTTATTTGTAATCTAACAAATTTCAGAGAGTCTTGAAATTTAAAAAAAAGTATTCCCAGAGGGATAAAACTAATGTAAACTAATTAAAGTCCAGGTGCACAGATTCATGCACTGATGGGGTCTCTTGGCCTGGCCTGCGGGGATCAGGCTGAAACTGGCTCTCTGACATCCCCCGAGGGGTCCCAGATTGTGAGAGGGTGCAGGCCAGGGCTACGGACCCCACCGGTGCACAATTGGGGCTGGGAAGGGACCACGGGACGGCTCCAGGGCGTGTCTGGCCCCTCTCACCCAGTCTTGATCAGCCGGACCCCAGCAGCAAGCTAACCTACCAGTGGAGTATTTGCCCCCTCGTGGTCAGTGCGGGTCATAGTTACTGGTCAAATGATTGAATGAATGGCCAGACACTTAGCATATTAAGCTTTTATTATATAGGATATCTAATATATTGCATTACCTGTATCATAGCACTAGCACTCAGGAACTTTATTTTAAAATTAACATGTACTAAGGAAAGCATCCTATATAATAAAAGGGTAATATGCAAATCGATCAAACGGTGGAACGATTGGTTGCTATGATGTGCACTGCCCACCAGGGGGCAGATGCTCAATGCAGGAGCTGTCCCCTGGTGGTCAGTGAGCTCCCACAGGGGGAGCACCACTCAGCCACAAGCTGGGCTGATAGGTGGTGTGCGCAGTGGTGGTGGTGGGAGCCTCTCCCGTCTCCGCAGCAATACTAAGGATGTCCAACTGATGGCTTAGAGCAGCCGTGGGCAAACTACGGCCCGTGGGCCGGATCCGGCCCATTTGAAATGAATAAAACTTAAAAAAAAAAAAAGACCGTACCCTTTTATGTAATGATGTTTACTTTGAGTTTATATTAGTTCACACAAACACTCCATCCATGCTTTTGTTCCGGCCCTCCGGTCCAGTTTAAGAACCCATTGTGGCCCTCGAGTCAAAAAGGTTGCCCACCCCTATCTTAGAGCCATCAGTTGGACATCCCCCAAGGGCTCCCAGACTGCTAAAGGGCGTAGACCAGGCTGAGGGCACCCTCCCTCACCCCCAGTGCACAAATGTCGTACACCAGGCCTCTAGTTACATATAAAGATATATAAAACATTGTCAATACATTGAGATCTACCCCAAATCCTGTCTCTTAATAGCTCATAGCATTGATGTTTCTCTAAAGCTAACTTTATGATGTATAAAATGCAACTAATGAAACATCTTTCCTTTGGAGAACTTCATACATCAATCCCCTTCTGTTTGTACACCTTTGTAATCCTCAGCAACAAAGAAATGAGATCTGTATGTATTTTATAAAATATCAATACATTTTATATACAATGTTTTAATTAAATAATTCACATTTTTCCTTACATCAATTATTTCTTGCATTTTTTCTTCAACATGTATGATCTTTATCATTAATTCCTTTGTCTATCTTGGAATCACAGTGTTAGGACATCTTGATTGAATGAGTTGGCCAAATGTATTTAAACAACATCATCTTTAACAATATTATATTAAACATTAAAAACATGAAAATTACAGGGGAACATTTATATTCATAAACCAATTACAAAGAGAAAAGCAAGGAGAGTGGTTGTCCCTGACAGGAAGCAACTGATGGGGTGGGAAAGAGGCATTTATTAGATGCCATGCTGCTAGGAATATTCTAGACCTTAATGTAGGTATTATGTTTATTAACGTGAGGGGAAAACCTACAGTGACATACTTTAAAAAAAAATCTAACATACTCTTCAAGTCCCAGACCAAATGCTACCTTCTCCAACAAAACTTTCCTTGTGAGCCCCGCTGGTTATAATCCTCTCATTTCTGATCTCTCCAATATGTCCTTGTGTTTGTTTGTTGTTGGTTTTTATTGTTATTTTATCAAAGACACCATCATATACTGCTTTTTATGACAGTTGGGTTGTCTATCTGTGTCACCAGATAATATATTTCTCTAGGTATTTTTACTCCTAATGTCCAGGACTGAGCTTTGCACATAAGGGCACATTTAATAAATATTTGTTGTAAGCTAGACAGAAATAATGAGTCCATTACTAGAGCTGATAGTGCCCCCAGAGCAACTGATCTCAAATATATTTGTGGTAGAGATTAACCGAAGATGAGACAATGACTGGTTTTATATCTCTTAAGAGCTGAGTAAAACCTTTGATAAATTTATTGTGGCTGGAAACCTATTCCATATTCATTTAAGCCTCAGCACTTTTCCAGTTTTCAACATAATTTATATGCACCTTCCTTTATAAAATCTCCTAGGAACAGATTGCCTGTTCCATTATTTACACCAGTTTTCATAGCATATAAGTAAATTATTCCTATTTTGATTAATTTAATCCTGTTATATATCAACAGTATGGTAGATGATTTTCAAATATACTTTCATATGCTAATGTTATACATAGCATTCATTAATATGTGCTTTTAGCAAAGCATATATATATTTAGAATTGCTATATAGACATTATACTATCAAGTTTTGGTGGGCTGGTTATTGACACCAAAATCAGTGAGAAAGAATTCTTGTTCTTATTATTCATATTAATTTTACCAAACACTTCATTGTCTTCCATATTTAAAGAAAGAAATGTGTCAAAAATATCAAACTGATAGGGGAAGATAATTCCATGAAGACTGCTAGCTACACATGCCAGAGGAAAGATCAAATATCTCCACATAAGAAATTACAATTCAGCCCTAATCGGTTTGGCTCAGTGGATAGAGCGTCAGCCTTCGGACTGGAAGGTCCCAGGTTCGATTCCGGTCAGGGGCATGTACCTTGGTTGCGGGCACATGCCCAGTGGGAGGTGTGCAGGAGGCAGCTGATCGATGTTTCTCTCTCATTGAAGTTTCTAACTCTCTCCCTTCCTCTCTGTAAAAAAATCAATAAAATATATTTAAAAAAAGAAATTACTAATTCATATATTAAAACTGGTACCAATTTTCCATTCCTGACTCAGCTACAATATTCCTACTGAAGTGACAGATTTGTGTACGAATAAGAAAAGCCATTATCTGTTACTGAACCTCTGAGTCCCACCCATAACTCACAAGGATTGCAGAGCACTCATGCGTGTGGAGAACCACTGTCATTACCTAATACTGGATTTTTTTTTTTAATTAATCTTCACCTGAGGATATGTTTCCATTGATTTTTAGGGAGAGTGGAAGATAGAGGGAAAGACAGAGAGAAACATCGATGTGAGAGAAACATATCGATTGGTTGCCTCCTGCATGAGTCCAGCTTGGGGAGGAGCCTGCAACCAAGGTATTTGCCCTTGACCAGAATCGAACCTTGGACCCTTTGGTCTTCAGGCCCACGCTCTATCCACTGAGCCAAACCAGCTAGGGCTACCTAATAATAGATTTTAAGTTCTTACCAAAATTAAGCGTTTTAAAAACTTGATTTAAAGTAAAAATGATACACACACCTATCCTGCACCCTCAGCATGGGAGAGGGTAGGCAGTTGCCAGTTGATTTTATAATATGTTTAAAGTGCAGTAATTCTGTTCCTTTCTCTTTTGGATACTTTTATAATTATGCCAAACCCTTCCAAGACGAATATATCTTATTCCTTTCATCAACCCATACCTTGAACTTTAGGTAAAAGGGGGATTTTATATTGTTGGGGGTGACCTGTATAATGATAAAACCTCTTTAGTGATAGTTTTCAAATCTGTTGATCAATGTTTCACATATATGTCGTGTCATTACATTCCTTTGTACAGATCTGTTTACCTGCCTGAAACATTCTTCTCCCTTTATGAACTAATATCCATTCACTTTTCCAGACACTGTCCACGGCCACCTTCTCTCCATAAAGTTTTCTAATGTTTTTCTGCTCTACTGTGAGCAAATCACAAACTTTTTTGAAATCATTTTAAAATATTGCCTGTACCTTGTGGTAGAGATAGCCCAGTTTAGGACAATATTTCCCAAAATGTCTTTTGAATATCCCATTTGAAACAGGATTTCTGAAGTGAAATAATTTTGGGAAACGTCACACATTCTATCTCAGTGTTTTTTGGTGGTTCTTTTGTTTGTTTGTTTTTCTTTGCTTTTTTGACATATTTTTATATATGTTTTAAGATAGAGAAGGAGAGAGACAAAATCCATGTGAGAGTGAGTCATCAATTTGCTGCCTCCTGCACACCCCCTACTGGGGATCCAGCCTGCAACCCAGTCATGTGCCATGACCAGGAATCAAACCCATGAACTTTTGGTTCATGGATTGACACTCAACCACTGAGCAACACCAGCCGGGCTGTTGTGTGAATCTTTTAAATACTCTGTACAGTTTTGTACAATCTAGAGAAGGAAGATTAGTTTAGCCTGAACAAAGTTTCATGGTGTGGCTACATTGTTTTGTGTATATTCACCATTTAGGATGTAAATGATATATAGGTATTAGATTCATTAAAAATATTTTTTTTGCAGTAGTCCCAAATTTCAATGCCCTATTCTCTTATATTAAAATGCAGTTGAGAGTTGGTGGCTTTTTGGGTTGTTTATATAATCTCACCAATATGTTCAACCTCAGTTATTTCAAATGCAAAAACTGTAGTTATTCTTATGACTGCTACATACTTAGAAGATCACAATATTCTAGTGGGGCCAGGACTTTGGCTGTTTAATCATTTAAAATATTTATAAAGTTATTGTGAGAAGTGCTGTGTTCCCTAGAAAGCTTAATGGCCAGGTCTGTGATAGAGCTTAACAGAAATGGTAGACTCTCTTAAACAGGCATACTCAAATCCACAAATGGTAATTTATTATCTGGATACATACTTTATACTTATTTCTTTTTACCCTGACAAAGTTTGGATTATAGTTTACAAAGAAAATTCTTTTAGCTTTGAATCCATTTCTCACAATTAGTCTAATGATGCATTGCTGCCTGGAGGGCCTCATTTGTGATTTCTCTCCTCTGTAACAACATAAAATATCCTTAGAAAGAACAAGTTGGTTTTACTTAGACTGAGGCTGTTGCAATAAAAAAAAAAACAAAATACAACAGGGAAAATTCAGTTTTATGCTTTACTCTGTAGGCTATAGATAGAATTTTTCGATTCCCCCAATGTTAATGGGTGCTGAGTGACATTTAAATGATATTGCAATAGTCTAAAAATTTCCACTGCTAATTAGTACAATAGCAAACCAGCATGAAAATAATTTAAAAATTTCTCTCTATTTGAGGGTAAGTAAAATAAAGTCACAGCTAACCTAATGATAGTTGCTTCATTAAAATTAGGTAGACATAGAATTTTACTATAAATATTTTTACAAGTTATGTTCCAAATAGTTTTTATAGTCAGTTCTCATTTTTCAGCATCAGGTGCTTTATTTCCAGCCTTCCTTCACTGGTCTGCCAGGAGCTGCCAGGTTACCATGACTAGGTGTGCCAGACTTAGGATACTGGTATGTAGCAACACAAGTCATCATCATAATGGGAAGAACTTGGGCTTTGGAATTCAATCTAGATTTGATTACTACCAATCTAAATCACAGTTTATTTATCCATACTATCTCCCTCACAATACTTTAGTAAAGATTAAAAGTGGATATATTAGTAAAATGCATTGCAGAGTGCTAGATTCATAATAGATACTCAAATATTTATAATTCTCTTCTGTGAAATTCTGCTATGGAACAGTTTGTAGACTTAGGTTGATCTGTTGTAGGCAATGTGAGTATTTTATTTGTAGCTCTAAATTATACAGGCCAACTCTTTTTTCTTTGGCACAGAGAATTGAGAATTTGGTACAAATGTTTTCCCATGAATTTGAGACTTCATCATGCATACAAGTGCCCATGGAATAAACAGTCTTAGAGTTATTATATTAAAGATGAAATTATAATCTCTCCACTATACCACAATTCCTTTCCAGTTTAATGATTAAAAAGGGTAACTTTGTTAGAATTATGAGCTTTAATTAAGCTTTTGGAAAGTTTGAAAATGAAAAGTTACTAAGAAATGTAAGGAGCTATTTTTGCCTAGAACTAGCAGCACTTTTCCCACCACTACTTGGTGGTAGTAACCTTCCAAGAACTGGTAGGCTTATAGGATTTTCTGCCTCAGTAAGGCAGTAAGAATCCCTGGGCTGGAAAACTGATTATATGCTTACAGTGGGCCAACATTTCTATCAGGCCTAATAATAATGAGTAATTTACTATAAGAACTATGACTTCCCTTTGCAAAACAGAGGGCGAGTATTAGGTATATTTTTAATTTTTCCACTATCCCTTAGAATATAATTCCATGTACAAAGGCATATGCACATGAAATACTTCTTACTTTTAATTCTTTAGGACTTTTTCATATTATTGTAAATCTTTGT
The DNA here is from genome assembly GCF_000412655.1 of Myotis brandtii. Taxonomy (NCBI): domain Eukaryota; kingdom Metazoa; phylum Chordata; class Mammalia; order Chiroptera; family Vespertilionidae; genus Myotis; species Myotis brandtii. The sequence goes on from NW_005353931.1 coordinate 540,230, forward strand.
TTAACAAATTTTCCACGTATAACTAATGAGTAAAGCTAGTCAACTCATTATTTTATGTTTTAAAGAATTGCATATTATTAATTCATCCTAAAATTATGTTGGATTATTTTTATTATATTATATTTTATTATATTTATTATTTTTTATTATGTTATATTATTTTTTATTATATTAGATGATACAGACATAGTCTCTGGCTTCAACTTATTCAATACCCTTACTTCTCTTTATGCCTTCTCATGAACCATACCCTCCAGCTAGATAAAATAGCATTCTATCAATGCATGACCTACAGTTTTCTATTTCTATGCTTTTCTTACTTTGTTCCTTTCTTAACTTGTCCTTCCTCTACTCTTTCAATGTCTTAATTCTAAATATTTTTTAAGGTCTAGTTTAAATGCCCTTCCACATAATATTCTCTGATCTACCCATGAATTCTGAACCCCTTTTAATCCTATCATGCGTAATTCAAATACCACGTGAGTGATATATCACATTTTATTATGTATTTGAGAATTTGTGGATCTGCCTCACCCTCACTAATGGGCTATAAGTACAGTGAATCCAGAGACTATGTCTGTATCATCTAATACGTAGGCTTTCTTCTACATGGGGATAAATGAAAACTCTTTAGGAGTCATACAAAACTAAATTCATTTAAATTAAGGCCATCTGTAACATAGTCAGACGAATATGAATTTAATGTAAAAGACTTACTAGTATGCACAGATCAGTGTGAGGTACAAAAGCTGATTAAGGAAACATTTTGTTGCAAGGGCAGACTTTAATGGAGAAGTGAGACATACAATCACTACATTAGTGAATGTTGAGATATAATAATAATAATAGGTGGATGGACACTTAAGCAAGGGCAGTTGGGATACTTAATGAGAGATGAGAGATATATGAATTTTAATTGGATGAATGTGACGTAGGAAATATGAGACTATAACACTTTTTGTTGGTAATTTTTAATTGAATCTGTGGGTATGAGCTAATTATCAGAATGCGGTCCAGCTCTAAGGGTTCGGAATCCTGTATTTTGTACTTTACTTACAGTGAGGGACTTCAAAATCCAGGATTATATAAAGCATTCTTTTCATAGTGAAATTGAGGAGGGTGATATATTTAGAGAATGGAATGCATGGTATTTTTGTTAAATTTAATATCCAAAATAATTTAAATCATTCACAGGCACTAGAGACTTCCAATAAGGGGATACGCCAACACATTTGAAAGGCAGAGACTTAGCTGTGAAGTATGTTATAGTTAAAATAATAAAGTGAAACCATTTGGAACTTCTTATTTGTAAAATATATATATTGCTCCTCCAAGGCCAAATAAATGATTTCTTCCCAGTTTTTAAATATACCATGTGTTGTCAGTGTAGTCGGTAGTCTGTTCATCAAAGATATCCCATGCCAGAACACATTCACTGTTCTAACAGCAAGTTATGACTGTTAAACTATTGATTGATTTTGGAATGCTGAGTTTCTATATGTGGATATGACCTAAACTTTGAACAACAAATGTAGGAATGGTTTTGGGAAATGGGGTTTAGACAAGTTACCCAACTCTTTGAAAGCTACTTTTCATCTTTAAATGCATAATTATATTATTTATATTTTCATGTGAGTATTTTCATAATGTTATATTAGCAAATTATTAATTTTGTAGTGATAAATTGGTAAGGGGATTATCTGCAAATTAAGCTTCTTTATAAGAAAAAAAAGCAACTTGCAGAATGGAAAACAATAGATTGTAAAATATATTGTAAAATATGTGTACAAAGGTTATCAGTTACTAGTATTTTATATCCAAAATATTTTTTGGTAGATTTTCTATTTACTGAATTCAAGTGCTTTCTAGGAGCTAGAAGCTCTAAATATTTTCCTACTTTTTATCACAGTTAAAGAAAACCCCTCTATTTTCAAAATTGCAGGTTTATCCCTTAATATAATTTATTTCTTAAATGTATCATTGTGCCTTTTGCTCTCTCATTCTCTCTCTCTTTCCTTTCTTCCTTCCATCCTTATCTATATAACGACATACCTAATCATTTTTATGACTATGTTATAACCTTTTTAAGAAAGATCTGAGTTCACTTTCTATTTCAGTGGTACATGGCTGGCATATGAATATACTTATATAGTGTGCGTTAAAAAAAGGCAATAAATTAAGTATTTTTCTCCCATGTTGTGTAGGCTCAGTAATAGTTGCTCTAGATACTAGTGAATCAGATATTGTTTTTATTTTAAATAATAGAGATAATTTAATGAACTGTTTGGTGATTATAGTGTAATGAATTACCATGAACTTGGCAGTTGAAAACCACATGCATTTATTCATTCACAATTCTGTATGTCAGAAGTCTGGCCTGGTGTGACTAGGCTCTCTGCTGAGGATCTCACAAAGCTGAAATCAGAGTATCAGCATGACTGAGTTTTTGTCTGGTGGCTATAAGGCAACAACTGCTTCCACATTCATTCTTAGGGTTGGTAGAGTTGTTTCTTGTGGTTGAATGTCAGAACCACACTTTCTTGCTGCTTCAGAGTCATGTCTTAGTGGATTCCTGCTTTCCTTGCTATGTAGCCCCATCCATCTTCCAACTACCATTGGCATATTGACCCTTCTCATGTTAGAATCTCTGATTTCTTCTTTCATCAGCCAGAGTAAGCTGTCTGCTATTAAAGTCAATGTGATTAGGTCAGACTCACTTATAATGTGCCTAATGTAAGATAAATAGATTCAGGACCTTAATTACATCTGAACAATTCCTTTACATCAACCCTTGATTATTTGAAAATAATGGGAAAAATGTATGTGCACTAGGAGCAAAGAATCTTTTGTCTGCCACACAAGGATCTCCTCTTCCCTACTCCCCCCCCCCCAAAAAAAAGGTAATTTGCCTTAGGTAGAATAGGGATTTAAAATCTAAATAAGATCCAGAGATACAGAATCATCGAACAGACTAAAAGACTGTCAAACCTCAGAGGGAAGGTAGGGGAGGGTGGGTGGGGACGAGGGGCAAATCACTTGCGTGCATATAAGCATAACCAATGGACACAGACAGTTTGGGGAGGGGGGTGAAGGTCGAGACTGGAGGGCAAGGGTATGCTGGGAGAGGACATGGGGGAAAAGAGGACATATGTAATGCTTTCAACAATCTTATATAATAAAGAGCTAATATGCTAATTAGGCCGGATAGCGGAATGACCTTCCAGAACAACCAGGAGCAACCAGGAGCCGAGAGGGCTCAGGCAGCCAGGGCCACAAGGGCCGAGGCAGCTGGGGCTGCGAAGGCCTACCCTTGGATTGTAAAATTTTGGTATATATATATACATATATATATATCTTTTATAAAGCTTATAATAATAATCAAATTAAGTATAATTTACATTTTCTTATTGTATATTGCCAATTAGTATACAGAGTTCTCACTTGCACATTGTTTACTTGAGTGAGATATTTTAATTCACTTAAAATAGATTTATTTATTTTTTTTGAAGAATTGAGAGGGAAAGGAAAAGTTTGGAACTTGCATTTATTTAATACATGTTATGTGGTCTAACTAGTCCATATACATATGAAAATAGCATGTCTAGAGTATGCAGTAAAGTTCTAGATGTATTAAAAAGTCTGAAATTAATAGCCCTAGAGCATATTTACTCTACTTTTTAAGAGGTTTTGAGGTTAGTAGATTATTTCCTTTAGGTTAGTAGATGATTTACTTTACAATGAATTATAAAAATGTTCTGTCCAAAAGAAAAAGATATAAATGGTTTGACATTTATTACGTAAGTGACATCCTATATATTTCATTGGAATATTATTAAAATCAAATGATATATATGAAAATGTTTAAATAAACTACTCTTCAATTATAAGGCATGAGCATATAGTTGATTTCTTATATGTTATCTATATAACCTTTGTATATAAACTGGGCATCTTTTGAAACAGTAGCAGTTCCTGTGTTCTTTGCTGACTATTTATGGTTCTCAAAGCCTAACAAACATTGTGAATGGGTCCAGCAGCTGGTGCAGTTTTTATAGTGAAGTATTTACTTTGAGGAGGTGTGACATATGTTAAAAGTGAAAGTTATTCATTTCATCTCAACATGTCGTGATTTTCACACAGGAAAAAACAAACAGAAAGTTCACATTGCCATTAAATTCAATGTGGAAATATTTCTATTTTATAAAGATGGAAAATGATTCCCCAGAGTCATTATTCTGCATAACACGTAGCTCTCTAATTGCATTTAGAGGAATAAAACAAAGTTTGCCAACAATGAAAAAGGGGGTCCAGAAAATTTGTTGACAACACATCCAGTGAACACAGTTTTGGAAAATAGAATTCATGGTAGGCCTGACTGAACCTATTCATTCTCCTGTCAACAGTTGGCACGCCTCCTTTACAATGGCAGAAAAGCTACAGGAAGTTTCTCTCTGTTGCAAACAACATGCAGAGCAACTTCCTTGACCCTCCCTGATCCCCACTGCACATTGAGATATTTTCTACAGAATGAGGGAAGAAATGTCACTCTTATTAAATAGTAATAACTAATTTAATGTATATTCAAGAACAGCAAAGATACTTTTTTTCATGCAAATAATTGGAAGAAATTCTGTCTACTTAATGTTAATTCATGATGCTAAAATGAGCCAAAGATACTTTATTTTTTGCACACATTACACAGTTTCATCCAAAGTGTGGTAAATCTGACGTTATGTCAGTGCTCAGTTGTGAATGACTGTCACTGCAGTTCTTGGGGAGGGAAACTTGCTATTAAAAGCCGTTCAATTTTACTGCCTTGTCTCTGAAGTGCTGCTCATATATCACAAAAGTAATATGCTGACTGTTTACACAGTGCCTCAAAATACCATCAAAAATCTGGTGGACCAAATTCACATTAGCAGGCTATTTAATAATGTTTTTTTTTCTTTTCTTTTTTCATTCTTTTGTAATTCAGCTTAAAAAATAGAATATGTCCTATTTTTCACTACATATACATGGTTTATTTACACTCTAGCTTTCTCTGTTTCCAAACTAGGAAACTTTAAGGAGCTCTTACTTTTCAGATTATAATCTGATGGGTGTTCAGGTTTAACTAAACTCTGTCTCCAAAAGGTGCTAAACTGGTAGCATTTGCAACTTCTACAGAAATCCTGTTTGCTTGGATTCATAACATATTTGAAAATTTGATAAGTATTACTGAACTATGATTATTTCTCCTGCTTAATTTGTTCTATCTTAATTCAAGAAGGACTGTAGGAATTTGTTCATTATTCAGACAAATTTTATAATTGCAAGTGCAGAAATAAAACAAATTATTATTGGGGAAATAGGACTCTGGAGCATGAAACTTCTTAGAATATTTTTTCAAAATTTCACTGCTTTTTAAATGCTATCTACAAGGCAAACTGAAAGACAAGAAAGGCAGAGTTGTGGATCTCGAACAACAGTTTTTACGCAAGTCCTTAATATATACAGTTTAAATATTTTGCACTAGTGTCATTACTCTATTAATATTGTAACTGGTAATATTCAATCAAATAATCACATTTTATTTATTAAAGAAATTTTGATATATGGCCTAATGTGCAACACTTTAATTTGTACTGGTAGTTTTGTTGTTGTTGTTTTGTTTGTTTTGTGTGTGTATGTGTGTGTGTATGTGTGTTTATGAATATAACACACAAAATTCTTTGCCTCATGGAATCAGTATTTTAGAGAGGAGGAGAAAATAAACAATAAATAAATAATATATATCATCTATCAGATGGTGATATATATTATGACAAAAAATAAACCAGGGAGGAAGGAAGGCAGTGGAGGCAGAGTCTGTAATTTTAAGTAGGGTGATCAAGAAATGTCTCACTAAGAAGGTACTCTTTGAACAAAGAACCGAAGCAGTAGGAAAAGCCAGCCATGTGTTTGTCTAAGAGGGAGATCATCCTAAGCTGAAAGAAGAATAAGATCAAGATCACTGACGTGGGAGTAGGTATTGTACATTTTAGGAAAAACAAAGATGCTGGGGTAACTGGATGTCCATGACCAAGAGGGTGAGTGCTAAGGTCTGAGATCTGAAAGCTAATGAAGGAGCCAATTACAGAAACTTCTATCCCTATTAGGATTTTGATGGTTCCTACAGATGTGTTGATATTCCACATCTGGCCACCTTGGATATGCCAGCTACCATTTACAACCATTTTTTGTTTCTTTCCATTTTCTCAGAGTATTTTTATTGGTCCCTCAGATACATGCCACCTTTACTTTTCTGAAGTTATTATATATTTGATTTTTTGGAGGGAAAGAGGAGCCTTTAACAGTTTGTCATCTTGTTAGACCTTGAAGTATAAAATTGTTTCAAATACAATTTGAAAAGTAAATATTTCAGAGTTCGAGGGGCTATTAAATTGTCCTACCAAACCTTTTTATAATACATAAGTTCTAATATATTCCAACCTTTGTAAGTACTTCCTAACTATAAGAGGAAGCACAACTTAATTTTGGACAATTTAATTAGAAGAAAAAAGTTTCTTTATATTAAAAGCATACCCATGCATCTATAGCAGGGGTCCTCAAACTTTTTAAACAAGGAGCCAGTTCACTGTCCCTCAGACCGTTGGAGGGCCGGACTATAGTTTAAAAAAAAAACTATGAACAAATTCCTATGCACACTGCACATATCTTATTTTGAAGTAAAAAAACAAAACAGGAACAAATACAATATTTGTATTTGCATGTGGCCCGCGGGCTGTAGTTTGAGGACCCCTGATCTATAGACTCACTTAGATTAAAAACACATGTTACAGACTCATGACCAGGAAGAGACATTAAAAACCGACACTTCTAATTCTTCAGGTTTTCAACCTTTGATCAATAACTTGCTGCTCTTTAAAGAGGTTACGTGCCATCTCACACTGACAAAGAATCTGGTATTCCCCTCTAAGTCTAGGAACCTTGGCTACAGGAATCTCTTAGGAATGGTAAGCCAGAACCATGGAAGGCAGGGCTGAAAATGAGGCAAGGGAAAAGTAAGTGGAAAGAATAAAAACTCAAGGTTCTTGTCTAAGCAGAGACCTTGGAGGAAATAATTGCAGAGCAGATGCAGATCCTAATGAATGCTAAATCTGTCCATAGATGGGGTCACTCTCCAGGGGCCTTGCATCTTAAATAACCCTCTTGGACAACCAAATGTACAATATCAGCATTAAAAAGCCTTCAGAAACATCCATAAGATTAAAGGAATTACAAATCAGAATCCAGACTGAGTAAAACAGTCTGTGGTTCATTAGATCCTCCCTTTGTAGCAAATAGAAGGCAATAACACAGGTATAAGACTCAACAAAGTGTATCCTTTTACACCAATGGTCCTTAAATTTTAGCATGCATTTGAGTCACCTGGAGGGCTTGTGAAAAACAGATTGCTAGACCCCACTCGAGTTTATAGGTGCTACTACTTCTGCTTTTCTATGGGCCACTCTTTGTGAACGAGGGTTCTCCAAGGTACATTTTCCTAGGGTAACATGTTACCTAGGTAATTACTCTTAGAGTCACATATTCCTGGGTAGTTAGCAAAATTTCTTCACATAGGGATCCAGGATTCTTGCAGCTTTTAGACTCATTGTCCTTTAGGTTCTCCTGCATTCAAACATCACAAGGAGACAAAGACCATGCAGAAGCTTGCTTAGTTCTTAACTCCTTGCACTGAAAATTACACATACTCCACTTCTCACATTCCTTTCTATGAAACCTAACTTTTAAGGAAGTTAGAACATGTTGTCACTGAATTCCAGCTCCTAACACCAGAGATTCTGAATCAGTATATCTGGGGCAGCATGTTGGTTTGCTAAAAGCACCAATATCACTAAGTTTCAGTATTGTGGTTCTATCACTGCAGTGCAATAAATATTGAGTATCTATTATGTGAAAGACACTATGTCAGACACTGGGGGCCAGTATTAAATTTGATGGAAAGTCAAACATTAGCCTTGTCTTTTGGGGTCTTCTAGTTAATGAGGGAGATAAACACAGGAACTTTTGCCAGGCTAATTTTTTTGAAAAGTGTTGAAACTCTATCTCCACTTAACCTCCTATTTATTCTTTAACCTATTTCGATCTGGCTTCCACTCTTGCCTGTTTCACTGAAATTAATTTATTAAAATAATAAATAATGTCCATGCTTCCAAACATAGATCAAGGAAACTTATCTGTCTTTATATGACCAATTTTCTGAGTAGCATTTCATGCAGTTGACCAGCCCTAATTATTTGAAGAACTCTCTTCTATTTGCCTCTTTTAATGATAATGATATTCTTCATTGATTTTCCTCTGGTATCAATGATGGTGTCTTCTAATTATCCTTGATTGTTTCTCTTCTTTTAATTAAGACTGATTTACTTCTGGGATCTGTCTGGGTCCCCTTTCTCTCTATTTATACTTTCCTTATATGAGCATGCCCAGTCTCAGGTCTTTAGTTCCCAAAGGAATGCTAATTACTTTCAAATGCTTATCTCTAACTCAGATAGATCCCTTTCTCTTAAGCTTCGTTTTAACATATTCAATCTCTTACCTAACTTCTCCACTTGAATTTTAATACATATGTGATATAGACCATGTACAAAATGGATCCTTTGATTCACCTCCGATTACTCTGATAATTATAATTGTTTCAGTAAAAATGAACTGTTTGACTCAGTGGTTAGGGAATTGGAGGTCTCCATGTGGTTGAAGAATAAATGGAATGGAATGAGTCTTCAGGGTTTTAGGAAGGCTGTGTAGAGAGTAAGTTACTCGATTTCAGTGGTAAACCAGCACCATGGAAGATATAGCTGAAAGTGAAGCAAAATAAAAATAAGTGGAAATAATGAAAATTCAAGGTTTTTTAACTATAAGCAGACACCTTAGTAGGTTTAGTAGAAGTAATGGACATTAAGAAAATAAAAAACTCTTGGGATAAAGGGAAATACTCTGAATCAGGTTCCACTTTATGCAATGAATTTGGACATTGGGATTAAGATATTAAAAACTGTGTTGTTAATGTGATAGATAAGTCATCAACATGTACCAATCTGCTGTATCACCCAAATGATGGCAGGATTTGGGATAAAGAGAAAGATTCTGAACCAGGTTCCACTTTATTCAATGAATTTATTGGCTGGTGATCAGGTGTTCACCGACAATGAAAAGGCAGATAATAGGGTAGTATAGACAGATGGGAAAGGTTTCAGAAAATACACTTTTACTCTGTGACAGAGGAGTAGTGGTTTAGATTAATTTAGGAGCTGAGCCAAATTAACTCCTCATTTCTGGTAGGTCCTGGAATGTGAAAAAAAATATCCAGTTGAGCAATGTCCTCTAAAGAAAACTAGGTTTTACTCCAAGCCAGCAGTCTTCCATAAAGGAGTTGAAAATATTAATAGAATGATATTGCCATGTAATGAGGTTGGCAAAATGGAGAACAATAGTCATTGTGTAGAGGTATTGGAGACACTAGTCAAAAGAAAAAAAAATAGGGAGAAAATGAAAAGATGAGAATTGGTTAAAGAGACATACATTTTACACTGTAACCAAAGATTCCAGAAGTGAGAATCATGATGGGATGGCTTGCTTCAAAGTCATTGAGAATTTATCAAGTTTTTCAAGCTCCAGGTAGAGTTCTGTGAAGACTTTCTGAACTATTTTGAGACTCACTTTCTTTTTTAAAAATTCTTTATTGTTGAAAGTATTACATATGTCTCCTTTTCCCCCCATTGACCTCTCCTTGCCCGCTCCCCTCAGCTCGTGTCCCCAATTCCCCCACTGTCTGTGTCCTTTGGTTATGCTTATATATACACATACAAGTCCTTTGGTTGATCTCTTACCCCCACACTTAACCCTCCCCTGCCTTCACTCCGAGGCTCGACAGTGTGTTTGATGCTTCTGTGTCTCTGGATCTATTTTAGTTCATCATTTTATGTTGTTCATGATATTCCACAAATGAGTGAGATCATGTGATATTTATCTTTGACTGGCTTATTTCACTTAAAAACGGTGATACATTTACGCAACAGAATACTATGCTGCTATAAAAAAGAAAGAACTCTTACCATTTGCAACAGCATGGATGGATCTGGAGAGACTCACCTTTTTAATTGTTATTTAAAATGGGCTCATAAAAAGATGCCCTATTGCCTCTCACATCTGATTTCCTGACGTTTGGGAAACTGACTTCTTAATAAAAGAGAAGATATAAAGACAATTACACTTTTAAATACATGATATCATCTTCAAATGTAAATTAATTTTATATTACTTTGACATACATTGTATATATTTTGTCCAAATTCCAGATTAAGAAAATATTTTTAAATTACTTCACCATTAAATCAGGAAAATTTTGTAAAAACTCTGAAATGCATATAGAATTCATAACACCATCTGTATACTTCAAACAGGAATCCACACATACACATTTTTTCTCAACTTGTTTTAGAAATTATGTTCAAGGAAGGAAAACATTTACGTTTTATTTAGAAACCCCAATATTTGTAGGGTGGGGTAACAGTATGTTTATAGTTGTTCATATGGAAAATAATACAATCTTAAGAAATGAAATAATAGTGGAGGGTCTCTAGTCATCTGTTTATGCTTATGCTTTCTTTATATATGTTTACCTAAGTGTCTTCACCCAACAGCAATGCATTAGAATTTTTTCAAACTTGACTTTTTTTTAAACTGGGATTCTGTAGTTAATTTAAATGAGTATTCATATTGGACATATTTTGATTGTTTACATCATTTTTCAATTGGTTAATTAAAGTCCATAGTGTATTCTCTCTCATCTCCTCTTATATGGCCCATAGTTCATTTAAGTTATTAGCTCTTTTTTTGATGTTACTTTTTTCTTTTTCTTCAAAAGATGAATACTACATAACATGCCTTTGAACCAAACTGTCTAAAGAAATTAATTAAAATCAGTTTTACTGTCTTTTTTCAGCACAAGTTAATCTAAAATCATTTTTTTTCAGAATGGATTTAGCTTTTAGCATAGATATAGTTCATTAATATAAAAACTATAGGTTTTTGAATCTAGAAAGTTCTAGATTTAGTTCCCCAGCTCTTTTACTTTCTATCTATGTGATTGGGTAATTCTCCTAACTTCTGATTTTTAGTCTCTTCATCTCTTACATGAGAAGGAAGAGAACTACCTAACAGAAAATTCAAAGTTTAAAACTATTTTTGCTGTTTTCTTAAGAATAAAATTCACAGTGGTAACGTTGACCATTTTTTGTAAGATTTATTGACTAACAAGTAATTACTTAATATAGTATAGTACTTGAAAGTTGATTTCCCATAAGTATTTGACTGATAGTAAAAACTATGATTATGATAAATAACTTGATAGGTGAAAGATATTTGGTCCATTTTGCAACCACTTAGAGCTAATAAGTAACCTAAAATATTGACATTTTCCAAAGGTCTTAAAAAATATAGATGGATCTGGTGAATTTTTACTGGAGGAAAGAAGTTAAATCTGTTCTTTTTCTAAAGATACCTGCATGTCTTCTCAGTGAACATATTTTTCAGGAAGCTACTTTCTTGCTTATTATTTTTAAGTGCATCATTTCAATTTGGGAAGATTTTGACTTACTGTGCAATGTTTCAAAAGTCCCTTTTCACAAACCAGTTCTTTCTGTTCTTGCCACGGCAGTGAAATTTGCAATAAAAGAACACTGTTACAATTACAGGTGTGATACGGAGAAAGGGACTGGAACGCAGGACACTTCACAGATTCGGTATAAAAATATGGAAAAATTAAAGCATTAAACTGTGCCATGCTTTTCCCACTTTTGTATGATGGAAAAATACATATAACACAAAATATATCATGTTGGTGTGCAGTTGGTGGTGTTAAAAACATTCATGACATCGTACCACCATCTCTAACATCCATTTCCAAAACTCTTTTCAACTTGTAAAACTGAAACTCAACATTCCATTATTTTGACTGTAAGTACTACTTCATATAAGTGGATTCATATAGTATTTGACATATTGTATCTGGCTTATTTTACTTAATATAATGTCTTGGGCTCATTTTAAGTGATTTTATCATAATTTATTGAGGAAGATGAACAATTAAAGATATTGGCAATATAAACATTTTAAATATTACAATATAACTTCAAGTATTTTTTATAATTATTTTAGTGATCTGTGTGGAATTTTACCTTTTTCTAGTTATATCTGCCTACATTATATTATAACTGGTTCCCTCTGTGATATTGGCAATATCCTCCTTCAACTTGATTATCTTTCTATAAAACAAGAATGATGCTTGTCTATAAACTAGATAATTATGGTGGGTGAAATAGAAGTCAATATTATAGTGTACTTAGTGAACAAAATGCTAAGTAAGCATTAGACATTGGGAGATAATGAACCAGCCAGTTTCTGTACCTGGTTATAATTTGAATATTACAAGCCCAAGTACATTATTCAAAGTGTTTAATATAGAAAGTCAATTACTCTGGCATTGTCATTCTAATAGGATCATTAGTCACCAAAGTGAAAAAAATTTTAAATCCATAAAAATGAAAGGCTAGAGATTTGTTCTAAACCCTTTGCTTAAGAATATACCAAGTGCATAAGATATTGGAACTCACATAAGAATATTTTAAAGTAACTGCCAAAATTGCCATTTAAATTAATGTTAAAAATTTTACATATATTTAATTATTTGTTTATAGGACAGTTCAAAACAAATGTCAACATAAATTTTGAGAAAAAATTTGTGAAAGTATTCTTTACACAATAGTTTAAATTATAGTGGTAAATATCATATCTATAAAAGCTAAGCAAAAAATTATATAAAAATTTTGTAAACTAAGCCTAGTTAAAAATACTCCCATTTGACCCATTGATTCCATGTCTGGGAATATACCCTAAGAAGCCAGAAGTACCAGTCAGAAAGAATATATGCACCCCTATGTTCCTAACAGTGCAATTTGCAATGGTTAAAATTTGGAAATAGCCCAAGTGCCCATAAGCAGATGAGTGGATAAAAAAACTATGGTACATCTACACAATGGAATACTACATGACTATAAAAAAGAATGAACCCTTCCCATTTGCAACATCACGGAGAGTATTATGCTAAGCTACATAAGCCAGTCAGAGAAAGAAAAGTATCACATGATCTCATTCATATGTGGAATCTAAGGAACAAAATAAACTGATGAATAAAATAGATCCAGAGACACAGAAACATTGAACAGACTGATGAATTTCAGAAGGAAGGCAGGGATAGGGGTAGGGTGGAGAGAGATTAACTAGGGAACTTGTATGCATATATGCATAGCCCTTGGACCTAATAGTGTGGTGAAGGCCTGTGAGGGGTGGGTGAAGGGTGGAAGGGATCAAAGGGACAAAACACACAAAGGGAATATCTGTGATACTTTCAACAATAAAGATACAATTTTTAAAATTATTAAGTAAAAAGATTAAAAGCTATTTGAGAATTTTAATATACAAATAAAAATTCATTTTGATAATTATAAAAATTAAAATATGCATATCACTTAGTAATATAGAAATTCATTAAAATGAATATATGGCCAGATATGAAGCTCATAGGTTTTTGTGGGGGAGGGGGTTTACTGAATGCCCTTTAAAAAAAAAATTCTTTATTGATTAAGGTATTACATATGTGTCCTTATCTCCCGATTACCCCCCCCTACCCCCCCCCCACTCATGCCCTCACACCCCCTGTTGTCTGTATCCATTGGTTAGGCTTATATGCATGCATACAAGTCCTTTGGTTGATTTCTCCCCTTACCTGCTCCCTCCCCTACCTTCCCTCTGAGGTTTGATGGTCTGATCCATGCTTCTCTGTCTCTGGATATGTTTTTGTTCATCAGTTTATGTTGTTCATAAACTGATAAAGCTCATAGTTCTTTTAGGAAGTTAGGTTTCAAACTGAGATCTGTGAATTTTGCCACAGTCATTACTAGCTTTGGGTCTTTGGAAAATTACTTAATCTGAACCTAATTTCTGTGAAAGGAATTTCATAAAAAATAAAAGATATAATGCCAGTGAACCACTTAGTACAGTGCTCATTACTAATAAATGTTAATTACTTTCACTGTTGTTATTTTGATTATTATAAACTTGAGAGAAGCACAGCAGAGTAAAATTGCTTCTGATTCAGTATAATATTTGCTAATTGTCATGAATTTGGTGAATTTCCAGCACTTTATTTCCATCAATTAAAGTTATTGTTTTGGTTTACTTTCTTAGAGTGCTTGTCAATGGTTACATAAGGTGAACCAAGGAAAATATATCTCTTGATGCAAGGAAAAAAGAGTTCTAAAACCTCACTTTCTGCCTATGAAGTTATTAGAGTAATACATATTAGGAAAAATTATTTTAAATGAGAAGGGACTGCTGATAAATTTCTAATAAATCATTAATTCATGGAGGATATCCCAATATAATTAATGTCATTTATATATATATATATATATATATATATATATATATGCAAATATGTGCATAAATACACACAAATACCTTCATTGTAATAGTGTCCCACTGAAATAGTAGCTAGTCTGTATGCTTAAGATGCCAAGTAATATAGAAAATGCCGATTTCATTCAGCTACAATTCTAATTTCTCTGTTGTTTGTTAGTATTGAATATGTTCAACCTAGTTCTTCTGTGAACTGAGCAATATAAGTCGAGGGTGAAAGAAAAGAGAAATTCATCAAATTTATACTGTCTTTGATTATTTCTCCTCCTTTTGCAATGTATGCACAATTTCCACTGGCATTGGAGGAAATACAATGAGTAGATGCAAAAAAAGTTATAGATCTTTTGATCTGGATATCTTTGTACAGTACAACTAATTTTTATGCACAGTGCACCATTAGAATTAAATACAAAAAACCCCACTTGTGAATAGTAGCATTGAAAACAATGGGGTCATATGCTGATTTAATGATTCCAAAAAGGTCTGCTGAACTGTCAATCCCAGAACCAAGGGTTTTCCTTTTGTCTTTATGTTAACTACCTAAGATAAATTGTTGATGCTTCCAAGGCAAAGGGGAATAAATTTTAAGTAAAAAGGTATAATGTTCAGGTTTTAAATATGATTCAGTTTTAAATAGCTCATGGCTTCTACTAAATGAATTGGATATGCTAATCTCCAGAAGTCATACTAGTTATTAAATATACAGGCAGCCCTCCAAATCTGCAGGTTCCAGATCTGTGGATTCAACCAACTGCAGATATTCAGGAAAAAATACATTGTTGTTGGTGGGTGCTATATAGTTAGGCCTACAATGATTACATCTGTACTGAACATGTACAGACGTTTTCTTGTCATTATTCCCTAAGCAATACTGTATAATATCTAATTGCATCCATTTACAATGTAGTAGGAAATATATGTAATCTAGAGCTTATTTAAGGTATGCAGAGGATGTACAGACATTATATGAAAATATGTAGGGGACTTTAACATCTGTGGATTTGGGTATATATGGTGGGTCCTGAAAGCAACTCTGCAAGGATACTGAAGAATGGTCGTATATGTGTGTGTGCTTATGTGCATGTATATGTACGTATATGTGGATGACATAATGTAGTATGTATCTAACATATATACATACACACATATCTATGTCTATCAATCTATCTATCTATCTATCTATAAATTTTTTTCTTTATAAAGTGAGTATTTGAAATGAAAAAAGAAGCCTACTATGGAAAAAAATAGCACCAAACTTTAAACCAGAAAATGTAGATTATACTCCACCCTTTCTCTCTCTTGGCTGTGAAATTTTGGTCAAATCACTTAAAATTTATTCAATACAATTTCTGAAGTATGAGATTATGTATATATTATTTAAATGTCTTTCAGTATGAGTTTATGAATTCCAAAATTGCCTATTTTCATTATCATCTGAATGAGGCATTTTAATTCTGCTATGGAATGATTTTACATGCAATAGATTTAAAAGGTCGTGTCAGCTTTGATGACTATCTCTGTGCTGATTGGATGGATGGATGGATGGATGGATGGATGCATTAATACATGGAAAGAGGGGAAAAAAGAGAAGAGGATAAAAGGCACAGAGAGAGAAGCTAAGAGAATCAATGTGTTGCTTCAAAGAAAAGTAAAGATTCACTGCAGATAAAACCTGAAAAGTTTATTTTAAAAAAGACTATGTATATATATTTTTGGCAAAATTAAATGAGTCAAGTTTGAATTCTGCAACTAAAAATGATTAGCTATCATTTATTTTATTTGCAACCCTGAATATTGACCATGCTTTTTTGGGGGGACAATTGTTTCATATATGTATTTTTAAATGATACTATTTTAATCATAAATTGATCATATAAGAGTAATATGGATGTGTTGATTCTTGTTTTTTATTTTTAGAATCAATTATTTTAAATATTACTTGGTCTGTTAGTTATATAAGTGAGATTTATAGATCTTTCAGTAATTCTAACAATTCTGTATATAGAAAAATTTATTCAAAATTTTCCCAATATTTTTAGAGAAAATTCTGAGCTAGTAAAAGACATTTTCTTTCCTCTCTGTCTTAACAGCTAAACTATTTCCACCTCTTGCTTCTTATTTGTATAAGACAAATATAATTTAAATATTCAAACTAAAATTATGAGTGTATGATTAATACCTTGCTGAATAATTTGGGTCTTCTGGAGTCATGATAAGTGCATTTGCAAGTCTACTTTTGTTTTAATTTAAATGTAGTCCCAACTTACATTTTTAATCATGTATTTGAATTTAAGTATTCTATTTTATAAAATTATGTGTAACTATATATAAGGAAAGTTTAATCAGTTACTGCTCTTGAGTAGCTAATATATTCAGGATCCCTTGTAGACACTCTAAGCATAAAAATAGTTTCTATGGCCCAGGAAATGATATTTTGCTAAGGAGACAAGGAATATATCTATGGTGGAGGCAACATCATGAAAAAAAAAAAACAGAGATAGAAAAGCTTAGAATATTTTTGAAAGTTATAGTGTTGGTCGAGTTAGTAACTTTTTTCTAAAAGTTTTATTTTGCAAGCATATTTTCAAATTTAAATTTGTGTAATTTTACACCTGTCAGAATGGCTATCATCAACAAATCAACAAACGCCAAGTCCTGGCTAGGATGTGGAGAAAAAGGAACCCTCGTGCGCTACTGGTGGGAATGCAGACTGGTGCAGCCACTGTGGAGAAGAGTATGGAGTTTCTTTAAAAAATTAAAAATGGAACTCCCATTTGACCCAGTAATCCCACTTCTAGCAATATATCTCAAGAAACTAGAACCACCAATCAGAAAGAATATATGCACCCCTATGTTCATAGCAGCATAATTTCCAATAGCTAAGATTTGGAAACAGCCTAAGTGCCCATCAGCAGATGAGTGGATTAAAAAACTGTGGTACATCTACACAATGGAATATACGCTACTATAAAAAAGGAGGAACTTTTACCATTTTCAACAGCATGGATGGAACTGGAGAGCAGTATGCTAAGTGAAATAGGCCAGTCAGAGAAAGATAAATATCACATGATCTCACTCATATGTAGGATATAATGATCAACATAAACTGATGAACAAAAATAGATCCAGAGACAAATGGCAGGGGAGGGGAGGTGGTTAGAGAGCAACCAAAGGACTTGTATGCATGCGTATTAGCATAACCAATGGACACAGACACTGAGTTGGTGGGGGCTTGCCCTCGGGGGTGTGAGGGGCCAGGGTTGGGGGGTCAATCTGGGAAAAAGGAGACATATGTAAAACTTTAGACAATAAAAAATTGTGTAATTTTATCATAGAAAACGTTGACTTATGCACATGATCCTTCACAATAAAATATTAAGACATCAACATGTTCTTATATTAATATAAATTATATTTTTTTCTTTCTAATGCATACTATATAAGATAAGTGCACATGTTATAGTTTGTATTTAAAAATATAAATGCATTCCCACCTGTACTTGTAATCTCTTTATGTAAAGATAAGTAAAACCTTTCTTTTTGCTTCCATTGAAGGAACAAATCATCAACCCTTAACAGTGGAAATGACTAGTTATAAATTGGTGTAACAGGAATATTAAATGGGAATTCCTTTTCTTCCTTGTTGCTTAATTATTCTTCCCTCCTGTTTGGCCAATCTTATATAATAAAAGGGTAATATGCAAATAGATCGAACGGCAGAACAACTGAACAACAAATCAAAGTGTAACATGCTAATGAGATGCTAAGGCTGCTTAACTGCTCGCTAAGACATGCACTAACCACTAGGGGGCAGTTGCTCTGACTGGTAGGTTAGCTTGCTGCTGGGGTCCGGCCAATCGGGACTGAGCGAGATTGGCCGGACATGCCCTGGAGCCCTTCCGCAGTCCTCCCTGGCCTGATCGTGCTCCAGTGGGGTCCCTCAGCCTGGCCTGCACCCTCTTGCAATCCGGGACCCCTTGGGGGATGTTGGAGAGCCAGTTTCAGCCTGATCCCACAGGCCACTTCCCTTGGGAGGGTGCCAGAAGCAGGACTCATGACTGGCAAGCGCTGCTGTGGTAGCGCAAGCCTCTCCCTATCAGGACTGATTGGGCGCGAGCCAGTGGCAGGCACAGTGGTGCCAGGATGAGCGGGAGTGGCAGGTAGGAGCTGCACGCAGCATTGGACTGCAGGCTTTGGCTCGATCACTGCAGGCCACCCAGAGGGACCCCACCCGTGCACAAATTCGTGCACCGGGCCTCTAGTGTGAAATATAAATATACATAACATACCGGTTATTTTTCAGAATACTTGTGTTTAATACAAAATGCTATATATACTCTTTTGGTACAAAGAAAAATGAAAATGATATTTTTATAGTTGATGAAAGAAGTAGATAGATAGTTGAATTTGAAGTCTGTGAAGTAAGATGGACTGCTTCTTCTGTGTACTTCCTTGCTGTTTACTGAAAAGTGAACTGCTTCTTTTGTGTGTTTCCTTGCATTATATCTTAATTTAACACAGAATTGGCTAATTTGCTATAATTTCTACAAGTTTCAGCTTTTATTAAGCCAGATTTAATGTTTAAGGCAATTTTAAGTGTTTTGTCAGGTAATAGTAAAATGCTTCCATTAAAAATATATTACCAATACTCAGTAGATGTCAGTAACTTCACCCTCCATAAAAAGTCTTTTGGAAGAACCATTTAGAAGTGATGACAAGCTAATGGGTCTCTATATAAATATAGATAACTTCTTTGTGAATTGATATTTAGATTATTTGGTTCAAAATGAACTCATTATTTTACATTTATATCACAGTTTATACAAACTATTAAATAAATTTGTGTATCTGAATTTGATAGTATTACATTTCAATGTAATGATTAATCTAGACCAGTGATGGTGAACCTATGACACCTCTGACATGCGAACTCATTTTTTTGGTTGATTTTTCTTTGTTAAATGGCACTTAAATATATAAAATAAATATCAAAAATATAAATCTTTGTTTTACTATGGTTGCAAATATCAAAATTTTCTATATGTGACATGGCATCAGAGTTAAGTTAGGGTTTTTCAAAATGCTGACACGCCGGGCTCAAAAGGTTCGCCATCACTGATCTAGACTGATAATAATTATTGCAAATTAAAATGAGTTTTCATGAATGTGGCTTAAAATTAACAAGATAAATCTAATATTTATTGCCTAAATATTTTCATAAAATCTTAGTTTCTAAAATAGATTTCTATATGACTTAGAAATGACAGGATAGGTAAAAATTAATGTCTGTTATCTACATTTGATTATATCAAAATGTTAATATTCTGGCTAATAGCTGCATAATATAATTAGGGAGCACTTCATGTATTCGTTTTTAAAAATTCTTCCTTCTTTCTCATGCTCTTAGCTATGGTCAGATATTCAAATTAGATAAGAAATGGAAAGGGTTAGAGAGGCTGGTCAGTATAGTTCGTACCAAGTTCATATATATTGTCATGGCCTTCTATAGCAAAAATTAATCATCTCCTTATCAAGGTGAGGCCACTTTGGGTAGAGAGATGAAAATTAACCAGCCAGACTAGTCAGAAGTGGACATATTTTCACCCTTGCTTTATCAGGTCTTGACTCTGATGATAGTATATGTTTAATATTGTGATGAATTTCACTGGAAAACTTGGGGCTCCAGTCACGGAGGTATAAAGTCAACACAACTGGTAGATGTGTGTCTTCTTTATCTGTGTATACATATATAGTCTGTATATATTTCTTCCTATATATGTGTAAACTTATATATGAAAATACATTTTATATATTCACAATTTCACTTTTATATATACACACTATGAAGGAATAGTCAAGAGACATATAATGTGTATATGGATATATATGTAGATATGAATATATAGTCACTCTTTGTCATGTTATCTACCCTGAGGTGTGTGACTGTTTTTGTCAGCAGGGTTTATTCAAAAGACAAAAGGTACATTGGCCAAAATGCTTATAATAAAAAAAGTAAACTCTGAAAAGGTGTGCCTGCCTAGAAAACTCACTCTGAATACAAATACTAGTAAAGCATGCATGACACGATGTGAAAGAATTTCCCACATTTCTAAGTCAGGATCCTCATAAACTGTTTTTATTCCTTATGGGTATAAGTTTGGAAGGCAGGATCCTGCAGTGATTTAGAGTAAGGACATTGCAATCAAATAGGTAAGGACTCTGGCTCTTACTATGGGATTTTCAGTATATTTTTTGTTCTGAATCTTAATTGTTATAACTCGATGTATATTGCAGTAGCGTGCATATACATATTTCATAATTATTTTAAGGATTAAAATGGGATACTGTAATATGGAAAAGTTAATAGAAAATGATAAACATGTTTAGAACACAGTATTTAAAAATAAGAAAACATTAGCATTTAATGAAAACTTTTTAGTTACCACAACTTACTTACATTTTGAATGGATAATCTCCTTTAAAACACTTAATAATCCTACAGATAAGTATTATTATTATTATTATTGTTAATATGGGGATTGGAATTTAAAATCTCTTGGTCACTAACTTCTACTTAATGAATCACATTCACAATTTGAAATCAGTTTACTCTTAAAACTAGTGTATTTAACCAATATGGTGCTGAAAAACACTCAATAAATGTTAGCCACATTCTTGTCATCATCATTATATATGAATGAAAGAATGCCATGATTATCTACTAAGACTTACTGTTAGTTTTTCAGGAAATATTTCTCAGTTATCTCTCCTAAGAGATTCGTCTGTCTTTAATTTTGTACATATATATTGAATTTAATACTATTAAAAAAACTGAAATCCTTGTTTTTAGAAATGAAAGGTAGAAAAGAAAAATGAAAATAAATTAAAATTAGAAGTTTGATTTCTATCTACTTTATGAATGGGCTCTCAGAAAGTTTCCTGATTTTAGCTCCTATTATTCAGAAAAAATAAAATAAAACATTTCGAAGCTATGAATTCATAAAGATCTCATGATATAAGACATTCAATGTTTTAACCTCTTGGTCCTTTTCAAAGCTTTTTGTACTTATTAAATTCTTACCAATGCTCTCCATGTAATAACACTTTGATGTACTATTCATCATTTCCATTTGAAGGAAGTAAGTAAATTCCTGCTTAACTATCACATTGCTTTCAGTACAATATGTTTCAGTAATAAACTGCATGTTTTAAGTGAAAATATACATTTTCAAATACATGAATTGCTTTGAATTATTTCCAGTGGACATCACAGAATATTTATGTTATTGTTTAATGGCAACACTCACTTCTTTCTAGGAGCAATTTTTGATGAATCTGCCAAAAAGGATGATGAGGTGTTTCGCACAGCAGTTGGCGACCTCAACCAGAATGAGGAGATCTTACAGACTGAAAAAATCACATTTTCGGTGACATTTGTTGATGGCAACAACCCATTTCAAGCGGTTCAGGAAGGTAAGGATCATCGGCAGTCCAATTTTTATAATTCTTGTTTTTTTGGTTCAATTTGAGTGACATTAAAGTTAGTTTATGTAAAAAGTCCTTGAACTAGGATATCGTTTTGTTTTGTTTTTTATCTTTGCTGCATTGATTTTCTTAGAGAGTATTGTTTTGCAGATATTAATCCCGTATTCCACTTCTGAAAGGGCAGAGTGTGCAAAATTAGTGCTTTCATTGAAATGTAATATGAAAGGAACGTAAATATTTACCATAAAAGCTTTATTTTATTATTTCAGTGTAAATGAAGCATTCCAAAAAATAGCATTTTTATATTTTAATTTTTACTTTTGACTGAAAAAATTGCCACATTGAAAGTTGTTAAAGTTGTGATGACATTTCAGATATATTCATCACAAGTGTATTGGTGGGAGGGAAACTTTTAGACACTACCATACATTTCAAAGATTTTGTGCTGGGAATCTAATATACCGACATAGGCTATATATTTTTTATTCTTTACAATATACCAAACATTAAAGCACTTTCTTCCATTCTTTCTGTATACTTGAGTGAATTAAAATTTTTCATGAGTACAAAGTCATACAAGTGCAAAATATTTTCATTATGCTGAAATAATAATTTGTAGGAATGAAGGTTTTGATTGAAAGATCTTAGACTAAAAGAATTCTATTATTGATGCTATTATGCTAACAAAATATTTGACCTTTTGATTGGAAAAGCACTTGTTCATGAAACTGTTGCTAGTCTATTTTATATTTTATAATGATAATATATCTAGACTAAAAATACTAACACAAAATTAATTTAGACAAATGAAGCATTCACTTCATTAAAAGATTAAAGGGTTTGGCAGCAGCAAAGATAGAGGAGATGGCTTATGTAGTAAAGTTTGGCAAGAAACTTTTTAAAGACAAATACTGAAGGGAAAAGAAAAAGTATATAAACTTGTGTTTTTTTTAAGTGATCTTTTCATGAATGCTGTATCTGTATGTTGTACAAGTAAACTTTATTGGAATATGTTTGGATCAGTAGCATTGGTGACTGTTTAAACTTATTTATGCTTACTTTTGTCAGTAAGAGAATGGATAGAATGATTAGTGTCCTAATGGATTTTCCTTCTTATTAATTTGATGGAGTGAAAAAGTATTATTTTAATGAAATGAATATAAGAGAATTAATGAAAAGCTATTTCCACAAATAATAATTTGTTTATAATACGATGGGATTTTAATTTTTAATAAGTAAACATAAATTTTAAAAGTCAGATTCATATAAACAGCCATTTATTTACATTTAAATGATCATTTTCCTGGGAATTTGGGGTCTTAAATATTGACTGTGTTAATAAATTTTCTATGGAAACATTTAATAGCTATTTAAATTAATATTAGAATACATGAAGCAATCTCCAAAATAATAAAATTGAATTTGAGGAAAATATCCAATAATATATGAAATAATATATACACTAGGAAGAATGTTATTCACTGTAAAGAAACATTTATGATATTTCTTTCTCAGCTCTTAGTTTTAATGACTGAAATGAGAGGAGCAAAAAATGAGAAATGATTTATTTTTGGGACAATCTTCTGAATAACTATTTATTAATTTTTGTAAATTAACTTTAAAGACATGCTAAAATATCCATGGCTTTCAAAAATCCACTTTGACTGAAAGTGTGTAGAAATAAAGAAATAAAGACAATATCATAGGTAGAAGGTAATTACAAAGTGTGAATAAGTATGTCCTGCACACCTGTTTTATAGACTACAATTTGAAAGTCAAAGACAATGCTTAAAGATGCCACTATATGTTTATATTGCGTTGTATAACTATTGTGTTGCCACATGAATTCTGCAAACATATATTTCTCTCAAAAGATCTATTATGAATTGAAAGAATTTGTGAAACTGAAAGCAAATAAAGAGAGGAAATAAGGTTTAAGTTTCTGAGATAGCTATTTGACTAGATATTTGTCAAGAAAGAAGAAAGAGCTTGCCACTTTGCCTGAAGGTTTCTGGTACTAAGAGGATGTCCTGGGCCAGTTATTTTGATGGTCTGCTATAGGCAATGAAGCTCTGGAGATAATTTGTTTCCCCATTCAATATCAAGAAAGACCTCCGCTAATTTTTAGAAGTAAAGATAATTTTCCCAGGGGCTCTATTTGTAAGTGATTTCTTTGAAAAAACAAAGAGGAAATATTCAACTGAAAGAGAACATGAAATGATTAAGGAATATTTTCTTAAATATTTAGAGGAAGTAATTTAGGAGGAAATCTCAATCATACAATCAAAGATTGAAAATTTTCTATGAGCACACCTTTGCTGTAATACCTAAAAATCTATGCAGTGGTTCTCAACCTTCTGACCCTTTAAATACAGTTCCTCATGTTGTGACCCAACCATAAAATTATTTTCGTTGCTACTTCATAACTGTAATGTTGCTACTGTTATGAATCATGATGTAAATATCTGATATGCAGGATGGTCTTAGGTGACCCATGTGAAAGGGTCATTCAACCGCCAAAGGGGTTTCGACCCACATGTTGAGAACTGCTGGATAGAGGGTCTTACATCAGCTTGTTTATTTTTCACATTCTAAAGGAGGACAAAATGTTCAGTGATATAATTGTTACTGATTGTTTACACATTAGCACTCTTGATGAACTTCTAAAGACTTAACGGTTTTGAGTTCTTTCTCCCTCAAGCTTTCTTTATTTTTGTTTATTTGATTTTGAAATCTGATCCTGAACAAATAGAATCGCCAGCACATAGATATTTGGTGGTGATAACAAATGATAAAAAGACTGGTCATCGGATAGAAAAATGAAATTTTAAAATCTGAAATGCTCTATTTACTTTATTGTTAGAACTTCCTTTCATTGGACACATTTGTGAAATGGTTCTTTTCAGACATTTGAATTTTTGTTTACCTTGTCTTTCTACTATCAACACTTAATAAGATAGAGGCATTTAAAGCTAAATAAGCCTCCTTAACCCATATATTGCAATAAAGAGTAATGTTACTATTTAAATATTATTGTGTGACTTTGATTGCAGTAAATTTGTGCATAGTAAATATTGAGTTAAATAATTACAAAATAATTATTTTTGAGGTGAGTCTTTAGAAGATGTTGTCTTGCTTATAACACAGAATCAATATTGCATTTTTCTGGAGATCAATGACTGTAATTTATCATTTTTATCATTGTTCTGTAACATTAATCTTGGTAGTTTTAGATAGTAGTGAACAGTAGAAAATAATTTGTTTTCACAAAAATAATCTTGAAATAAACCACCTATTTTCATAATTATTTTTCTTTTATTTTGAACATATTTGATGTTTACCCATTTTATACTTTCTATTGAATTGTGGGAAGTTAACTAAGAGCAAATAATTTTTATACTTTATCCCAGGAGATCATATATATATATATACACACACACACATATATATATATGTATTTATATGCTATTTTATAGATGGGACAAAGCTTTCTCTCTTAAGACAATGTATAAAAGAAAATAAATCATATGGAATATTTTTGAAAACCTAGAGAATTATTGAAGTGGAAAATTATATATTCCTAGTTGAATGTTTTTGATATGTAGATGAAGTTGAGAGCAGAGTGGTTAAATTATTTTCCTACACACTGCAAGTGTAGATCAGATAAAGAACTAAACCAAGAACTTCATAGTACTATACTAATGTTTTACTTGCTCTATCTGCTACATATGTGTATATCTATATCTATATCTATGTCTATGTCTCTCTCTCTCTCTAAGCCCTGGAATGTTACTCAAATAGAGAGAGAGAGAGACAGCTCAGAGTGTTTTCTAAGACTTCATTAAATACTGTGGGGGATGAAAAACATTAGATTTATAGTCTTTGACATTATTTATGTTCATAAGTTTTAGATCTTATGGAGTTGTTAAAAATTCTAATCTAAATTGATCAATTATATAAATCACTCATGTCCTTTCATCCTTGGTTTTCCTTATAAATAAATAAGAAATCAGAACATAAATTATGTATTTTAAGGTCAGTTTTATTTCTATGGATGAGTTGTTTCATGATTCTTTAAACACACTTCCAGATTTAAAACTTTATAGGATTATAGAAATGATCACTGTGTCATTTCTCTTTAGAAAATGATTCACAATTGCTGAAATTGCCTCCTATTTTGGGGGGGGCTGACTTCAAAATAATTAAAAGTATTTTATTGTCTGTCTCTTGCTTTGCTACCTCATTCAACTATTCATTGCAACCCCCAAAATTCATTACTATCACTGTAATCCAGCAAGGACCTTTTGCTCATTGCATTGGCTTGGACCAAAGCACCTGCTGCTGAAAATATTTCCTTACTCTTCTCTTGTAGACTGTTTCCTCTGTGACGCTTATGTACTGGGTGTAACATAGGTGCACAAATGTCTGGTGTGAGAGAGACTTCCTCTTCTGAAAGCAATAACAGTTGTTTATATTGCTAGCTCCTCGCTGAGACTAACAACAGTATGGGCTTTGAAAGGTGGGGGTTTACTGAAAACAAGGTCAGGGTAGGTAAGGGGAGTGCATTTGTAGAAAGGTTCACTGAGAGGGCTGAGTGCAGAAAAGGAGTCATGTAGAGTTGTTGCATGCATCAGATGTATCAGGAAGGATGTTACGCACCGTGTGTTGCTATTGGATAGCCAGACTCATTTGAAACATTTTGAAATATTTGCTCTTATAAAAACAACTAAAAATGAAACACATAGTAAGAGGAGTGTAAAGGCAAAATTGTTCTGTAGAGTCACAAATAATTCTATTTGAAAAAAGCAAGAGTAACTGTCATAATTATTATTATTTCTGTTAGGTCGCAAAACATTATAAACACTATAGTTATAAAGGCTGTTTTAAATATAGAAAGGAGGTATGGTTAATATTGCTTGTCTTCCAAGTTTCAGCCTGGTTCACCTTCAACTAACTCCTTTGCATTCCACAGCACGAATATTGATTGCTCCCCAGAAGTCTGCAAAATATATACATCTCACTTTTAACACCATGATAATATGCATCCTATATCTTCCAAAATCAAATTACTGTAAGTGTAAAATAATGAGACTGCTTTCTTTTATGATTTATAAAACCAATCTCATGTCTTTATATGCATATATAAAAGACACAAGCAACCATATCATGTGTGTAAAAAAGGTAATAGGAGAGTAGTATAGCCAAGGAGATTATAAGGAAATATAACTAGGAAAAATCACTTCTCCAAAACACATCACTATTCACTGTGAATATTTCTGGTACTATTGGCTAAATCGGAGTTGTCTGGTTCAAAGAGGATGTAAATGAAAAAGAAAGATTTATGTGGCCACACTATTTGAGTAACATTCCAGGGCTTAGTCTCATAATTTATATTCCCCTCTGCTTTAATAAGACATTTTTACTGTGATAAAAAAAATCTGCTGATTCCAAATTATTAGATTGGATTCTGCAACTTTCCTAGCTCAGGACTTCAATGTGTATGCTTTATCAGCCTATGTTTTCCTGGACCAGTTTTGGCAGCTCCAATGCCACTTGATTTCCTGAATTTTTTTCTGAAGTGCAGAGTTGGTGGCTCCAGGGGCAATAAACCAAACCCGAATGTCATGTAGGTGTAGTTCTACTCATTCATTTATTTGTTTATTTAATCATTTTTCATTTATCCTTCCCTTTCCATATTAAAGGCTAGTGTTATGCTTTGAATCCCAGTCTCTGGTCCCAATTCTCTGTGTAACTCATACCAAACTGTAGGTGAGAAGGAGTGGAAGGAATAAATGATGTAGCTGACCAGCATCTCCAACATTCAGACATCAGTAAGGATACTGGATGTCCATTCAATGACTGTCTGGACCATTTCCTTTCATTTCCTTTCCTCCAGGAGTCTGGGATATTTAGCTTGGTCAGTTCCCCAGCAATCGCCTGCCAAGTCACAGATCACTTTTTCTCCCTACGGCTACATTCTAAGGATAGGTCTATAAGAATCAGAATCTGTCTATTGTGTGAACTTAATATCCATCATCAATGTAATATTAAATCATGAAGAATTCTGCATCCGTTAGGGACAAAACTACACACATTCTTTTAAACATCTTACACTACCTCCATTGAAGAATTACCCATCAAGATAAATTAAAGATTCCATATATTTAGAATCTTATTTTGGAAATAGTCAGTCAAATCAATCTAGCCAAGTACTTATTAAATGGCCAAGTACTGTCCCAACATTGGGAATGCTACAAGAGGAGATAATAAAAGAAATAGAGGACACTGTCTGACTACAGAAGCTCAAAAATGTTCTTGAGGGGGCTGAGAAGTGTTAAAACGTGAGGTTTTAATTGTGTTGCTAGTAAAAAGATGTTGTAGCTTTTTAACATTTTTAGAAAAGAGAGGTAATTTCTTTCTTAAAATTATTATTTTTTAATTTAATGTCAATGAAGATACAAGTAGCATTACTTATTTTTTCCTCTGATTTATTGTTGTCCTCCTATCTTGGCCATTCCCTTATCTCATTCAATACCACGCTGTTAAAGTGATGGTTCTCTAATGCAATAAATAGATTAAAATTCAGATGTTTATAGACCTCAACATCATGATTTTAAAGCTTTTCTTCTTTGAGGTCTTTTACCTCTGCAATTGTGTACTGCTGTGTAAGTTACCTCATAACATGTATATTTAAACAATGTGTCCTGCTCTGGATGTTGTTTTATTTAGAAGAATTTTTAGCAGCTTTCTATGAAGCTCTGTTTAATGGAAGTGAAGGTTTATTCTTCTGTTGTTTCTTAAGTATTCCTTATTTCTACTAAATATTTTTCTCATAATAAGAGCAAACTACTTTCTTCTTCTATGCTCTCTCTACCTTTACAAACACAGTGCATCATTATGGCAGCATAATTCAGTTTTAATCGGTCTGTTATGATTGTGTCTTGGTAAAGGAATCACTTCTATGTCTTAAAGTCACTGTGAATATACGGTTTATTAGATTAAACCACACTTACCTACACTCTGCAGTTGTAATGAGAGTCCATTGTGTAATTACAAAAATAGTTTAAGTTCATGTTGACAAACCAAAGATGACTTTACTATATTCAGAAATTTTAAACTATTAACAATATTATTGATCTCCAAGTTTCAAATGATCCAGTTTACTTGCTTGGGGACAAAAATTAGCCTGACTTTTTATTTTAACATCTGACATTCAGTTTTTGCACGTCCTTGGCATGTGTTGTTAGGTTTCTGGGAATCACACTATGAGCAGTCTTTTAGCACTCATGCAACATTTGGTTGAATTATCTTGTAATTTTCAAAAGAATTATCACTGAAACTCTAGCTTCCAAAAGAACGTACACAAAGCCAAAGCACAATAGGAAATTGCATATTCTGGGGAAAAGGGAATGAATCAGCAGGTACTTTCTGGTGCCTATAAGCATTTGGCTTTGAGCTACTCTGCACAGTGCTCAAGGCCATTGGATGCCCTGTAGTCTTACCAGATTAGCTTGACCTTTATCACTGTGTCTCGGGTCTTGACCTCTATGTGCTCTTCTTTTTTTTGCCCTCTCAGTATAGTGCTCTTTTTAAACTCCCCATTCACTGCCCCCCCACCCCCATTTTAATCATTGACTCTCCATATTGTGCTGTGCACATTCAGGATATCTTATTTGGTTCTTTATGTCTTAAATTTGATGCCATTTATTCTGCTTAGGAAAAAGAAACATGGAAATTAAATGCATGGACCATGAAAATAGATGCATCTGCCTTTATATGTGTTGTAGTCCATCTGTTGTTATCTGTAGGATCTTGAGCACACCCAATGTCTTGGAGCCTTAGTTTCTTCATATATAAAATGGGATTACTATGATTATGTGATTATTGAATGATGATTAATCACATCAGGTTGTAAGGATGATTTGTGGGTTTTCTACTAATCTAAATGCATTTAAATAATACTGGAGAATGTGGTAACTTAGCATTATTGCATGTGTCCACCAGTAACTGCTATCCCTTTCTGTCCTAATCTTCCCAAACATCCTCAACCACATATACTAGTAGTTTCCATGGATACCACTGATAATACTAAATTGATTATCTGCTTACTCATTATTGCCCAATTGAGTCTTTCCTTATCAGCATTCTGAATGCTGGGGTTATAAAAATATATAAACACTGAATGCTTCTGTTTTGTTTTGTTTTCTCTCTTCCTGGGTTAGTTCTGCTAGTCAGCACAGGAAGATGAGAATTCTATTTGCAGTGTAATTTATTTGGCAAGTAGTAGTGATGTTGCAACCTGTGTACTTAGGGTTGGGAGGATTTAAAATACCTTGTTACCATTTCTGGGAAGTAGAGTAGGCCTGTGGAGATCAAATTAAAGCTTTCTGATGATTTGTGTAGGCTTAATACAATCAGTGAAGTAAATAAGGCACTGAGTCATAACTAAATGGAATTCTGTTGTAGGGAGGCATAATGTTGCAGAAGAGCGATATATGTGAAGGTCGAATATATAAATGAATTCAAGGAAAGCTTTAGGCTTTGAGGAGTGCATCATCTCTGGTATTTTGAGTTTATCTCTGACATGATTGTTTAAAAGGTTATCTTTCTGTGTTCTGCACATTTTTATTCCAACTATACATGGCCAAATCTGAACTCTAAAACCTTGATCATTGCTTTCTTTGAATTTCTAGTACTATTTTTCTTCAATAACACATGCTATTATGTTATTTTTTTGAGGAATCATGCCTCATTTCAAGATATATTTGCATTTTTGTCCTTGATCTACTAATATGATATTAAGATTGGCTAAGTTCATTCCTTCAAGCTGTCTTTTCCCAAACACAGAAAAGACTTCAAATACAAAAAACAAGCACCCTCCAAATGTCTATTATATAAAAAATATTCCAAATGGAAACATAGGAAAGGCTTCAACCACACAGCAAAAAACATCCAAATGTTTATTAAATATGATAAATATATTTCAAAATGGAATATATTTTCTCACAATGTAATTTTTTTGGGGAAAACTGTTACACAAATCAATTTTAGAAGCAGTCATAGTACAGAGAATATTTCTAAAAGACTGAATATTCAATAATATTTTGTACTTTACTTTTAAATTTATACTTACATGAAATGAAACAGAGTACTCTGAGATGGTCCTGTGTGTCAATTCATATCATTAAAACTGATGAAGATGTGGAGGCTCTGATAATAGAAAGTAACTAGGGGATAAAAATAAGGCACATTCTTACTGGTCAAATAAGAAAATAATACATCAGAACAAGACTGGCTCCCAAGACTTATTCTTACTATTATATTTATTTGTCAATAATTTTATTATTTAGTATTAGTGAGTTAATCTTTTTTCTACTGATTCAATTTCCTAAGTGTTTTTGTCCAGTTTAAAGAAGTCCTGTCTCTATGTTAACTCACTATGTATACACACAGTTATATATGCACACCCATACACATACATATATGTATATTATACTATCCCTATATATGTAAGCCATATGTATATTATATGCGATACATACAAACACACACACACACATATATATATATTCACTGGTTCATTAAACACTACTCTCTTTTGAGCATCCTTCCAATGTTGATTTATACTTTTCAAAGGACAATTTTAAACCCCTATTTACTATGTCTGTTAAATGAAACAGTGAAGACTTGTCAAACCACCATCATTCACTACCTAAAATTCATGCCCAGGCACCCTCCATGAGAGCACAGACTGAATCACCAGTTTATACTTCCTTTCCTTGGAAATTGCTTAGAGCTTAAATATGGAAAGGGTAGAACAACTGGCAGAAAACTGTGAATTACCAAGAACACTTGGTTTTCATTTCAGAAATCAAAGTTACAATTGCTCACTTATTTATAAGACTCTTTAACTTACCAGCTAGACATATAAGGAGATCATACAGGTGAATGAGACAAATTTAACTCAAGTACCCAAGAACTTTATAACCCAGTAGAATTAAAAGAGCTAAACATGAAGATAATGGTTTTTATTGGAGATCAGTGATATAAAGGAAAGTGTAAATGATACTTGTTAATATGATAGAAAATAATAGGGGTGTGTGTGTGTGTGTGTGTGTGTGTGTGTGTGTAAGATTTCAAACAAGGAGGTTACTTTTGATAGAGCGATAGGGAAGATACAAAAATAGTAACATGTAAGCCAAGATTTGAGGTTGGAAAGTAGCTGGCCATGCAAATATAGAAGGAAATAGGATTCCAAGATATTACATATGGGAATACCATTTGGAGGAATGGGTTTGCTGTGTTTGAGGGATTAGCTTTTTTTTTTTTTTGAATACTCAAATTTTTATTCAGTTACTTTACATGTACTTACTTCCATCATCAAAGTCATTACTTGCTGACTAACACTGCCATATTACTCATGTGTCTGCTACCCAAATGTGCTTTGGGTGTTTTTGTTTTCTATTTCCTTGGAGATGGACTATGTTCCAAAGGAAGTCCAGTGGTTCGTCAGGTCTCACTCACTTCTGGGGCATAAGAAGGGCATTTTCGATTCTTTTTGGATTTGAAATTCATGTCTCTGTAATGCTGAATCTGATCGATCAGGGATTGAACCCAAAACCTAGGTATGTTCCCTGAGTGGGAATCAAACCTGAAACCTTTTGGTGTCTGGAAATGACACTACCACCAACTAAATCACCCAGCCAGGGCTCAATTTTCTTGGTCTTTTAATTCAGAGTAATGTACAGTGGTATATGGATATCTACAATGAGGAAAGAAACATCATTTTGTGGCTTTTATATTTGAGCTACACTGACAAAAATAAAAGCCTTATTTGAAAAGCCCAATAATGAGAAGCAACATTTATTTATAACTTACTATATCCCATGAACTGTTAAAAGTGCTTCATTTTTTTTCACCTGATCTTTATAGCTTATAAGATATAAGGTCGTAACTATTCTTATTAGCATTTTTCAGATGAAGAAACTGAGGTACAGCCAGGTTAAGTAACTTGTCACCCCTGAAACCTTAATAGTGCCTAGAACACTGATTTCTGTTTGTCTGCTAATCTGGAGTCCTGGGTATATATCTGTGGGAGGGAGGAGAATGAGTTTAAGGTATTGATTTTCTGTCTCCTGTGTGAGGTCAACTCTGGCTGAGTGTGTACTTCCAACAAAAGGCATGCTTTTCTAAAGGCAGCCTGCTCTACCTCATTCTCTCCTTCAGAACTCCACTAAGTCCTCTCTTTCCCTATCCTGTGGTCTGTGGCTTATTACCATCTCATGGCTGCTCTCTCTGGATTCTTATACCTTCCTTCCTATTTCTGCTACACCTCACCCACACCTATGTAATTCTTGCCTTGGAAAAAGAAGCCCTTCTCAAATGATCCCATTTTGAGCATGTCACTTTTTCCTATTGGGCTTTTAATGGATATTATTAACCACTACACTGGACTGCCTACTTGGGAAACCTCATTTTAACTAACTCTTAGCCATTTGATGACTTCTTCAATCCAGTCAGGAAATGTTGTCCGTTTGAATGTTTTATGCAGACTTAATGCGTGCATCATATTGCAAAACTTACAAAGAACGCCTGACACAAACCTTTAACTTCTGTGATTTATAAGCTGAAATCTTCATGCTCATAGGTATTCCAGCAGTTCATCAAAGGCTGACTTGATATTGAGTGGCAGCATCCCTTCAGAAATGCACTAGTTCTGACCGGAAATAAGATTGATCTCCAAATAACCATTCCACAGCATAGTTGAATGACTGCTTCTGAAACATGGTTATTTTTACTGAAAATATGACAAATTGAATGAACTTTATGAAAAATAATGTTCCAGTTATATATTGAAAATGTCTCTTTTTAAAAATCCTCTAAGTTAGTGGATGAATCAGTTACAATTTCTTGAGTATTTTATTCCATTTTCTATGAGGAAAAATTTTCATATACATGTCTTTTTTTATTTTATTATTACTTATTTTTTTCTTTGTTGATTAAGGTATTACATATGTCTTTTATTCCCTTCTTTATAGGAATGCTTTATTGTGAAAATTAGATTCCTCATTAAGGGGCTAGGTGAAAAAACACATTTTATTGTTGTGCAAATTGCACAACCAATATTTTTGTTACCTATAAACTTGTAAAGAGTAATAAGGAGAAACTAACACATTACAAAAAGAACTGTTTTTCCTTTTATCCCTTTTTATTCTTAAGTCCCAAGGTTTAATAGATACTAATGAGCAACAAGTGGCCAAACACCAGGCAGCAGAGCAGGAGGGAAAGCAGGAAGGGTCCACAAAAGCATGATTTTCATGATAAGATCCTTTATTTCATCATTTATTCCATATTATTCAGCATCCCAGTGCAAGATAGCGAGGTAAAACTAGTGAAGAATATAGAGGGAACTTACATGCACTCTGTATCTTCCAGGAGCTTTAAACTACTAGCAAAGGTTCAATTTGTGTCTCTAGATAACATAATTACTAGACAGTAGTTCCATGAAGGAGGAACAAAATAAAAAGTTCAGTGGAAAAATGAGATTTCCAAAAGGGTGGTGAGTTGAGGAAGAACTTAAAGAAGACATAAAGTTAAAGAAAAATAGTAGCCTATGCTGTCTGTTCTGAAAGGAGGAAAGATATAACCAAAGATGCAGACATATTCAAAATACATCTGTGTGACTGTAAAATCTAACCTGGGCTTGGGTATGGGTTGGACCCACAGTGGAAACCTCAGAGGACAGAAACAGTCACTGTTCTGGCAATGCCTGTATCCGATTTCCAGCTTCAAGGTTCCCACTTTCCCAAGCCAGTGGTAGAATAGTGAACTCGGCATGGAGAAAATCATAATTCAGCAAGCAACATGAAACACTAATGAAGACATTAATAAAGACATCAGCCTTCACATAGCACAGTCTTAGGATTTCTTTTAATGTGCAGCAAAATTGGAGCTCAAAGATGTTACTTCAAAGGCACAATGCCTCCACTGTGTTTTAAGAGCAAGTGATATTTTAAAAATAATTA
Organism: Myotis brandtii; assembly: GCF_000412655.1. NCBI lineage: Eukaryota > Metazoa > Chordata > Mammalia > Chiroptera > Vespertilionidae > Myotis > Myotis brandtii. The sequence continues at coordinate 575,260 of NW_005353931.1, forward strand.
TTGCACATCTATAGCAGATTAATTGCTTTTCACATTAAAGAAAGTGATAAGCACCCAAGTTCTATAATATAAAAAGTGCTATGCATATGCATTAGCTAATGCTATCAAAGGGTTTTTACAGCAGGTTTGGCATTATGCTAGGACTCAAAGTCACAGCACTGAGCTCTTAAATGAAAACATGGATTGTTTCTTAACTGAGTTGGACAGAAGAAGCTAAAGCAATGGTTCTCAAACTGTGGATCGCGACCCATTTGGGGGTCGAATGACCCTTTCACAGGGGTCGCCTAAGACCATCGGAAAACACATATATAATTACATATTGTTTTTGTGATTAATCACTATGCTTTAATTATGTTCAATTTGTAACAATGAAATTGGGGGTCACCACAACATGAGGAACTGTATTAAAGGGTCGCGGCATTAGGAAGGTTGAGAACCACTGAGCTAAAGAATAAGATCATGATATGCAAAGTCTGTGACTACTATCTTTTTCCCCTTTAAGTGTGACACTTAATGTTTTAACTTAAGAGCATTTTTATTGGTCTGATTAGCACAAGTAGCCAATGAGGCTTGTTTATCTGAATAAAAAAAATTATGAAAATCAGCATCCATTGTTTGTTAATTATTGATTCATTTACTTGTTCATCTAAACAGATGTTATTGAGTGCTTATATTTTGCAAAAGACATTAAGTGCTGAAAAGGATACCAAGCTTCATCAGTGTAGTTTCTAGCTTCAAAAAAATATACTGTGCTTAACAAGTAACAGACATAAATAACTAAACATAAATAGAAGTAATTATGACAAAAAGTACAATAAATTCGAAAGACCTCAACAATGATAAAGATGAAGTGTTATGGGATTTCAAGGAGTATGGGTGTTAGCTCTTAGTACTGCTTCTCCTCTCATCCACAGGTAGAGGTACAAGTTCAATGTAATCCAAATATTTGGTACCAAATATAACAGTCTATTGAGGTAAGTTAGCATCATACCAGGTTTGTTGCCAACCTTACTATTTTTTTTTAAATATATTTTATTGATTTTTTTTTTTACAGAGAGAAAGGGAGAGGGATAGAGAGTTAGAAACATCAACCAGCTGCCTCCTGCACACTCCCTACTGGGGTTGTGCCCGCAACCAAGGTACATGCCCTTGACCGGCCAACCTTACTATTGATAACCTATGTTCATTCACTGAATTAACTCAACAAATATTTTCCCAAGTTAGACTGACAGGCAAGTATCTTCTGAATGTCACCCCAATCTCACTGTGTATGCACCCATCTCATCCTTCTCTCTGTGGTCTGCAGGGAATGAACAGTTGGTTCCCTGGGGAGGGTGAAGTTGCAGCTTCCTGGTGAAGCTGCCTCGGTGACCATGCTCACAATGTCTGGCCTTCCCTTCCCTCTCTTCCCATCATTAAGATTAATAACTAGCTAATTACAGTAACAGAACCATACAGTTGAAACCTGTGTTGTTCAAGTGTCAAAGGTCAACATATATTCTTTAGGAAATGAGAAAATAGCTTCCCACAATAAAAGTGATAGATGAGTGGTCAAGAAAGTGAAATCTGCCCTAACTGGTTTGGCTCAGTGGATAGAGCATCAGCCTGCGGACTCAAGGGTCCCAGGTTCGATTCCGGTCAAGGGCATGTACCTTGGTTGCAGGCATATCCTCAGTAGGGAGTGTGCAGGAGGCAGATGATCGATGTTTCTCTCTCATCGATGTTTCTAAATCTCTATCCCTCTCCCTTCCTCTCTGTAAAAAATTAATAAAATATATTAAAAAAGAAAAGAAAAGAAAGTGAAATCAGAGAAACCAGGCCAGAATCTGTAGAAAAATAGTCCAGTGGGAGGTAATAAGGTCTTAGAATAGATAGCTGTAGTGGGAAGGGGAAAAATTGAGCTACTTAGGAAGCTATGCTGTAGGACGGCTTGACATCTTAGTTCTGGGGACAGTAAAAAAGAAAATCAAAGAAGATTGTGAGCTTTTGGGCTTTATAACTCAACAAATATATAATTAACAGAAATAGGGTGCATAGAAGAAAAGACACACATAGGGTAAATAAGTATAAGAGGTAGCTAATATTTTTAGAATTTTTACTGTGACATACATAGGGTAAATAATTATAAACGGTAGCTAATATTTATTGAATTTTTACTGAGATCGAACAGTTATGAGTTTTACATAAATTATTTTTTCATTCCTCACACAGGCCTTTGCATATATTAAAAATTAAGGAGGTGAGTTTAGTCAACTTAACAAAAATTAAATAGCTAATAAGTATCAGAGTTGAAATTTTAACCCATGTCTTTAAATGTAGGTATTAGCATACAACTGGAAGAGTGGAGCTGGAGCTCAATAGAGGAAGCATGGGGCAATGGTTTGAGATTACATTGCCTGGAGGTGAAAATTAAAGCACAGCTTGGATGATACTGCCAAAGATTAATATAGGGGAGGTAGGAAACCATTTATATATCATTGCAAATACTTATGTGAGAAGGGCAACAAAGATAGAGAAAGTTTGAAATTGTAAGGTGAACCAGTGGAGATCACTTCTCTGAAAAGACTATCATCCTTTTGGGGGGCGATTGTCTTCATTGTCACTGAATGTTGATTGAATGTGGAGTGTAAAAAATCCATGGATTCTAGAGATAAGGAACTCACCAGTTAAATTATGGCTAGTTTTCTTACAGTGTTAATGGAAGACTAGTACTGCAGTGAATAGTGAGTGGGCTGGGAAAGAATGAATACTATAAGCATAGTCTTTCTTCTGAGTTTGATGATTAAGTTCCATGTACAAGAATAGCTAGGGTTTAGTGAAATGTTGGATTCATGAAGATAATTTTGAATTAAGTACAATAGAATCCAGAGTAGGAAGAAAAAGAGATTTATGAAAGCAGTTAGGTTTAGAAAGGTGTTAGCGAAGAAGATTTGGTAAGTATTAGACAATAGAGCTACTTGGACAATCATGTTTGTTGATACACAGAAGGAAAATTGGGAAAATGTGTGGGAAACTATTATAATCATCTCAATAATAATTAAGGTGAAGGGACATTGGGGAAGTGCGGTGGGGGTGGGGTGAAAAAAGTCTAGAAGTGTTGCTGGGGTGAGTCAATTAGGGATGATTGAAAATATTTGAGTCATGGTAAGAATCAGCCTAAGATTTCATAGCAAGAATCTGTAGGTGATTATATAAGACCACTCTCATGTAATTCTTCAGCATTATTAGGAATCTGTCAACATAAAGAAGGTTATAATTTGGGGTATAATTATTGTTTTATCTATTTTCTTGGTTAGGTATTATTATTATCAGAACTTTTTTACAATTACTGGTATAGGAAGTAATGTGAGTGAATGAGTCACAAGAAAAGGAAAATAAATTCTCTCAGAATGGATTTTATTTCTACATTCCCCTTATTTCTATTAAGTCCACATATATTTGAGGAGGTTTGTTAATGTTACTGAAAGAAAGACTGGGAAGAATGAGTAGAAAATACATGGTTTAAAATTTTTACAGGACTACTATTTTTTTCCTCAGGATTTTTTTCCGAGTTTATTTATTCACAGTGAATACCAAAGGACTTTAATGAGACTTCATTTAACATGAAAATTTATAGGATGTATTTTTTAACTACTGGTTCTGGGACAATGATTCTCAATGTTGAAAGTGGTAAAGTGGAAAGTGCATCAACTTTGGAGTCTAACGCATTCATTTTATTCTTGGATCTGGCTCTTAGCAATTTCTCTGAGTAAATATTTCTGAACTATAAAATGGGGATTAAAAAAATGCTTAAATGACTCCACAAGTTTATTTTGAGAACCAATAGGTGATGAATAAGAAAGTCTATGTGATCTATTAAGTGATGGCATTTATTTTTAAATCCATATTTATCAGCATGCAGTCCATTCTACTCTGTAATTGAAGCTGCTGTTCCTTCCAAAGAAATATTTTATTGGTTTAAATAAATAAAGTTCATCACCATTGTAAAACTTTTGAAGATGGAAAATTTGTTGTGTGAATTAACATTTAAATAATCTTTAAAGTCATCTGTGAGAAACTGGTAAAATTTTGAAGATTTCAGGTTGGTTGTTTTAAAAATATTAAATAGTTATTTTTTAAAAACTCTAATTTACTGAGCATGCATTTTTGACATGCAGTATATACATAGATGCAATATGGTTGTTATTAGATTGAATAAATGACTTTGTTTTATTTGTATGGTTAGAATGTTTTATAATAGCATCTGAATTATAACTCCAGCATACATATATGAGATGCTTATCCTCAATGTGAACCAAACAACACAAGAGTAAATAGGCACTCTAAATAAAGAAATTTTTATCTTCTTTGTCTTAGGTAATAAAAAAATTCCTCTAATTTAAATGAAACATAGCTATATTATTTAGTTATTAAAGAAAACTATATATAAACATGGAGCAAAGTCCTAGAAATATAAAGATCTTTATCTGTGATCACTCTGGCCCTGAGGAGATTTTCTTCTAGTGGAATAAGATATGCATATTCTAGATTATAGTAGTCAGAGATGGTAGTGGCATGTGTTTATACCAAAATAGCTTGAAGAAGAACTTGATTCTGCTCATGTAAGCAAGAAATTTTTTCTTCTGCTATGATTATCCTGGAGTAATTACCATAGTAAATGCTGTAGCACCACTGACTCCCACATAGCATATTCCTTCTGTTTGTATGAAAGGCAGCACCACTGATCTTGAACTCAATTTTTTCCATGAATGCATTATTTCAAAATACTTTATGAATATAGCTAACATTTTATGCCACAAACTTGAAAGTATTAATTTTTGCCAATGGTGTCAAAACAAGCTGTGTAAGAGGATAAGGGAGAATAAATATTTAATAAAGAAATGTTAGATCAGAGTTATATAATCTAAGGTTTACACATATTTTGATTCTCACTTTTATTATCTTTTATTTGTTTAGACTTAAAGCCACCCACAAAATGCCTCTACATATGGGATTTTACCATTACATTTTAATATTAGAGATATATGATATAGGTTAAATTTGTGGCTAGCATTTGGAAAAAAAGTTGTTTTTTAACTACAAATATCTATGACAAAGTCCCAGATTTAATACATTTAATTATTATTAATCTTATGGCTCATACAAAGTTTCTCAGAGTCTACCAACACCCAGGCTCAGCTCCAGTCCTCAAGACTCATTGGTAATAGTGAGATGAAATCCTAGTTAAGTCTCATTCTTTAGATTAGCCCTGAACCTGAAGGTGCTGACTTTATATAGACCTCAATCTCCCCATCTATTAAATCAATATAGTAGTAATGGGCATGGCCCTTTAAAGTTCAGTCTTTAAGAGTAAGTTTATATAAAAATTAGGGGAAAATATGAAAGCAAATGGCATATAGTAGATACTCAGTTTCCAGTGGCTATGAAAAGTCATTATCCATCATATATTTCTGACTTGAACTACTGTCAATAAATGACCCCATATACAAATAAACATAAAGTAATAATAGTGAGTTTTTATCTCATATCTATCTAGGAAATATTTTAGAGCTTTAAAGTTTCTCCTAAAGAGAGGCTTACTGTTTATAGAAAAGTGAGTTAGTATTCACCCAAGTATATGAGCTTTTCAAGGTATTTTAAAACCTAGATTGCTTTTAAATTGACTTTAATGTCTAGAGATTGAATCAGTTTGCGATCCCTTCTCTCAGTACACACACATGATGCATATCTAGTAAAGCTACTCACTAGATTTCACTATGTGAAGCATCATTGATCATGTTGTTCTGAACTTCATATTTTAGGTATCTTTTTCCTACCTAAAATTCAATATGGTAACATCAACATCAGAAAATCAGCAGAATCATCACAGTAACTAACAATAAGTGAATAAAGGCTTATTATGTACCAGTTCCTGTTGACATTCTTCATACATATTAACTCATTTAATCCTGACAGTACTGGGAAGTAGAAGTATAATTTTCTAAATTTAACTCTGAAAACTATAGTCACACAGAGGTGAACTAAAGTGGAAAAATCCGTATTTTATTAAAAATCCATATTTCTTGAATTCAGACAATCTGGCTCCAGAGCCCCAGTCATAATAATATACTATAAATGACCTTCCATAGCTTAATTCATAGCATTAACAACTGTAAACCCATATTGTTTTGGTCAAATAAAAGAACAATATAAGATTCTGTTATAATAACTGGCTAAGTTATTTTGCTTAGCATATTGTTTCTTTGGATTAGAATATATAACAACCAAGCATCTATCTACACTAATAAAAGAGAAACATGGTAATTAGCGTACGACTGCTACCCTTTTCATTGGCTAATCAGTGAGTATATGCAAATTAACTGACAACCAAGATGGCAGCTAATTTGCATAT